>NW_022983136.1:3154635-3353905 GCF_011762595.2 Tursiops truncatus
AATTAGGGTTTTCTCACGGTATATGCCCAGTGGTGGGATTGTTGGGTCGTTATGGTGTTCTATTTTTTAGTTTTTTTAAGGAACCTGCGTATGTTCTCCATGGTGGTTGTATCAATTTACATTCCTGCCAACAGAGAACCTCAGATCCCAGGGAATATTCATCAGAGTGAGGTCTCATGGAGTTCTCTCATCTCAGCACCAAGACAGCTTTACCCGATAGCCTACAAACTCCAGTGTTGGAAGCCTCAGGCCAAACAACCAGTAAGACAGGAACACAATCCCACTCATTAAAAAAAAAGAGAGAAGGCAAAAAAAATACGGCACAGATGAAGGAGCAGGGTAAAAACCTACAAGACCAAATAAATGAAGAGGACAGAGGCAATCTACCCCAAAATGTAAGAGCAGACACTGTGCTGCTTTTTAAGAGCAGCTGTGGCAAACTAACACCTGAAGAAAAAATGATTTGACCACCGTCATTGTCAAAACACTCAAGGAGTTAAGTAGAAATAAAATCCCTCAACATATTAAAGTCCATGTATTGAAAATCCATAGCAAACCTCATATTAATGTTTGCTTCACATACTATAGAGCTCTTACGTTTGGTTCAAATGTATTTATAATTGTTAAATTTTTCTGAGGAATTGACATTTTTATCAATAGACTTTTCATCAATATGTCAATATTAAATTGACATATATATCAATCTTTGCATTTTGTAATGGTTTTGGCTTGTATATCTCCCTTCTCTCTTTCTGGTTACTATTTCCACAGAATATTTTTTCTTTTACTTTCAAGCTATCTGTGTCTTTAGATCAAAAATGGGTCTCCTGAACAATATGTTATTGGTTCTGTGTTATGTGTTCTGTCAGTGCATGTCTTTGGGGAGTTTAGTCTCTTTACATTTAAAGTAATTTCTTACAAGATGCTTTCTGTTGCTGTGTTGTTACTTGTTTTCTCTGTATCTTACAGGTTTTTTGCCCCTTGATTTTCCTCCATTTCTCTTTCTTTTACATTTAGTTGATTTTTTGGTTTGTTTGACATGTTTCGTATCCCTTCTCATTTCCCTGTATGTATATGTGATAGGTTTTTTTTTGTGTGTGTGGTTTCATGGGGATTACATGTAGGATCCTAAAGTTAAACAACCTAATTTGAATTGACACCAACTTCACTTCAGTCGTGTACCAGAGCCACTGATAATAATCCTCAGAGTGAGAAATCAACAAGATGGCAGACGAGGAAACTCTAGGCTCTCTTCCCCCATGGAAACATCAATATATATATACAGGTCAAAATAGTTATAAGAACTTTAGAAATGAGTTAAGAAACAAGTACATGTCTAATCAGAAAAGCTGCATTCAAAACAAGGAAATTTCATGCCATTTTGCTCACCTTTATCCCAGACCCTTTCCAATGTAGCACAGCGTGTTTGGGAAGAAAATGCCAATTCTCATTTCTTCTCTTAGGCAAAGGTAATGAGTGGAACCTGCTTACAGTGTTCTGCCTTACCTGGGGACTACCGTAAGGGCTGGTTCTTGTCTTGCCAGACTCACACCACTAATGGTATAGTTTGGATATCAGCTTTGAGGCCACATATATCAGGGCTGGTGCCACAGTATGTTAGAGCCGCAGGGGGTCTGCAGTCCTGCTGTCAGCCAGGAATAAGAGGTTATAGGCAGATGAATATAACAGAAAATACGGTCCAGAAAAGAACCAGGGTGAGAATTTAGTTATATTAAGACGTTTAAAGGCAGCGTATATACTGGTAACAGGAATCAAAGCAAGCCCAGTCCTAGGAAAGAAACGTCCTCAGACAACTTTTCTAATTGCCTGTGTCCTCCACGCTTCTCCTTATCATCTTACTGTGGTTTCCTTAAATGTGTCCAGGAATTTCTCTCTTGCTGCTTTCTGTGTTACATCATTATCTTGTTCAGTTGATACTAATGTGTCTTGTTGTGGGTCACCCTGAGTTTATCCTACTTGTAGTTGTGAAGCTTCTTGTATTTATATGTCTATTTTGTCAAATGTGGAAAGTCTTTCCTATATCTTCAAAAAATCTTTCTACTACTTTCTCTTTTCTCCTTATAAGGATCCCATAATGGTCCACTGACACAGTGTCCTATAGATCCTATGGGCCGTGTTCACTTTCCTTCAGTCCTTTTTCTTTGTTTGCTGGATTCCTTCTTTTCAATTGTCCTGTCTTCCAGTTTGCCTCTTGTTTTTTATATCTAGTTAAATATGTCATTTTACCTCTTTAGTGAATTTTTTCTTTCACTTGTTTTATTTTTTTCACCTCCAGCTTTGCTTTTTTAAAAGTAATTTATATCTTTTACTCATTATCATCATTATTATTTTATTCATATATTGTTTCCTGATTTCCTTATTTTTTGTCCATGTTTTTTTCCTTTTGCTCTTTGGACATACCTAATACAATTATTTGAAATTGTAGGTTTGTTGTCTGTGCTTGCTTTGAGATGATTTCTGTTGCTTTATTTGCTTCCTTTGAATGGGCCATCTTTCCATGTTTCTTTCTATGCCTTGTGATTTTTTTTGTTGTTGTTGAAATTGCACATTTGAAAAAACAGGCACTTTTCCCAGATTTTGCAGACTGTGAGCCTCGACATCACCTTGAAGTGAAAGCTTATGACCTCCCCAGTTTTTTCCGTCAGTGTGTGTTGAGTCTTTCCTTCAGCGTGTGTTGCCTGACCCCGCTTTCTGCTTCCTCAATTCCCCTATATAAATAGCTCAATTTTTGAAGGCTCAATTTTCCAGATTGTGTGTACCCAGCTTATTGTAGGGCTTTTTGTGGTCTATTGTATGTTTATACCAGTAGGTCAGTCCAGCAGCAGCTTTCAGGAGTCCCACCTGCTGCTTCTGATCCTTTTCTATGACTAAGATGGGCCATGCTGCTTCTCCTGCACCTGAGATTCAAGTGAGGCAAAACTAGTCCAAACCTTTAGCTCCCTAACATGTAAAAATGTTACAAGTAAGGTCTACCCTACTTTTTCTAGTTTAAGGGAGGGAATTGGGAACTAGGCTGCTGTCTCCTCTAAGTTAAAAGACCATGGTCAAGGGTTAGTAAAAAATGAAATGCTGTAAACTTTCCTACCACTTGAATATTTTTTCACTTTGAATATTTTATCATTTTTCTTCATTCATTTGCTCACTAAAGACTGCGATTGTTTGCAGAGCTCCTGTGGGTCTATTCAGCAGTGTATGGTTTTGTTTTGTTTTGAGGTATAGTTGAGTGCTTTTTGATGTTTCCATGAAGAAACCAGGACTTAGAGCTTCCTAGTTCACCATTTTCGCAAAATCACCCTGTTTTAAGAAAGCATTTTAACAGAGAGGCTAACGAACAAATAATATCATGAGGGTTTAGATTTTTAGGAATGGTGGTCATTTTGAGGCATCTCTGAGAAGGTGAATTTTGAGTAGAGACCTTAAGGAAGGAAGTGCAGGAGCTGGGGAAGAGCATGAGGCACTGAGGCACTGAGGTGGAAGGCCTAATATGGTCAGAGAATAGCAAGGAGCATGGGCTGGGGCGATGAGCAGAAGCAGTTGTCACAGCTGAGAGCAGAGTTAGTGAAGGGGCCAAATTATGTAGGGTCCACTCAGGACTCTTGTTTTTTTTCTGAAAGGGGTAGGAAATTGAGGAGTAGTTTTGAGGCCAGGGGTGACGTGATTGTACTTCAGTTTTACGGGGATCTCCATAATTGCACTAAGAATTGACTCAAGGGGAGGGTAGGCATGGAATCAGGCAGGGCAATGAGAAGTGTGTAGCACTAATGTGCTGAGTAGGAGATGATGGTGACTTGGATGAAGGGTTGGTGACAAGGGGTCAAAAAACAGCTGATTTTTTCTCTCTTCACTTTATTGAGATATAATTGACATAAACACTGCGTAGGTTTAAAGTATACATCATAACGGTTGGACTTACATACATGTTAGAATGATACCAGAGTAAGTTTAGTGACCATCCATCATCTCACATAGACACAAAATTACAGAAATAGAAAAAAATATTTTTCCTGTAATGAAAACTCTTAGAATTTACGCTTTTGACCACTTTCATATATAACATACAACAGTGTTCATTCTATTTATCATGCTGTACATACATGCTTAGTAGTTGTTTATCTTGTAAGTGGAAGTTTGTACCTTTTGACTGCCTTCATTGAATTCCCCCTCCCCCAATCCCCACCTCTGGTAACCACAGATCTTGTCTGTTTTCAGTGAGCTTGTTGGTTTTTGAAATATAACTGACCTACAACACTTTGTTAGTCCCTGTTATACAACATACTTCTGTACATGTCAGAGTGATCTCCACAGTAAGTCGAGTTAACATCTGTCACGACACAAAGATAGTGTGCAGGTATTGGCTCCGTTCCCCACCCTGTATATTCATACCTGTGATTCATTTGTTTTGTGATTGTAAGTTTGTACCTCTTAATCTCCCTCACCTATTTCTTTCCTCCCATCACCTGTCTCCCGTCTGACAATCCCGTTTGTTCTCTGGATTTATGACTCTGCTGCTGTTTTGTTAGGTTTGTTCAGTTATGTTGTGTTTTTAGATTCCACATATAGGTGAATCCGTACAGCATTTGTCTTCCTCTGTGTGACTTATTTCACTAAGCCTAATATGCTCTAGGTTCATGCATGTGCAAAATACTTGTAATTCTGAAAATTGTGCCAACGCAGTTTCTCTTGGTCTAGATAATGGAGTGTGAGAGAAAGACAGGAGTCCAGGATGACACTAAGATTTTTTTGCGTGAACAAATGAAAAACTTTTGGTAGAGTACAGAAATTCACGTTTAGACTCATTAAATGTGAAATGCCAGTTAGAGCTCCAGTGGAAATGGCAAGGTTGTTTGGTGACTCCACTAATTTAATGCTTGTGTTCTAGAAAGAGTCGTGGTAAACAATAAATTACTATCTAGGTTGATAAGGAAACCAACACAGAAGATCTCTTCCCGGAAGAGGTGGCGAGTCTGCCGAAGGGGAGGCCCGGCCGCAGGGCCCACGGCTCGCCCTTCACGCGGAGCAGCCCCGTTGTCCGTTCCCAGACTTTTTCGCCCGGAGCGCGAAGCCAGTACATTTGCAGAGTAAGTCGGGAGTCCTTTGCCACCTGCCTGGAAGGATTCTTCATCGGTCGCAGGTGGGGCTGGGCAGCAGAGGGTTGGAGCTCCCGGCAGATCCTCATCTGCACGCAGGGTTGAGAACTCTGAGACAGGTGGAGGGGGAGACCCCACCTGCTGTGGTCCGTGGAGACAGGACAGCAGGTTGGAGGTTGGCCGGCCGTGGCCGTGTGACAGTGACGGCACGGACTAGCAGAGACGAGGCGCTGTTGAGGATAAGTGCTCACGACGCAGCACACTGGGGCGCCGTTTGGCTCGAGCAGAGCTGTGACCCTCCCGCTCCTCTGACGGGGCTCGTTGGAGAAAGCATCTTCCCTTGAAAGGGCTACCAAGGGGCCGCTGCATTAGGGCAAAGCCAGAGGTTGATCATATGAGAGAGGCAGACCCTCAGGCTTCCGTGGGAGGACACTGAGGGGTCTCCAGGCCCACCCTAAGGCTCAGAAATTGTCTAGGACTCACGGAACTCAGAAAAGCCGTCGTATCCACGATGATGGTGCGCCGCAGGGAAGGGGTGCAGACCGACGCGCAGAGGGAAGGGGTGCAGACCGACGCGCAGAGGGAAGAGGCGTCGGGCAGCGCTCCGGAGAGACGTGGCGGAGCTTCCAACCCTTCTCCCGCAGCGGAGTTGTGCGGCAGCTCTCACTTCCCGGAGCAGTGGCAGCGTGCCCGGAGCACAGCCGACCAGGGACGCTCACCGGAGGCTTGGTGCCCAGGGGTTTTGTAGGGGTGGTCACGGGGCACAGCTCGTGGCTGGCGTGGCTGACCTTCGTCTGCAGCCCCTCCAGGGTCAAGCTGGTGGCCCAGGGCCCCCCTCACATTGTCAGCAGAGACTGTGCGGCCGGGCCAAGGTCCCCAGGTAAACAGAGACACTTAGAACGTTCTAGGGACTTACAGGTCACTGCCCAGGAGCTGAGCAGGGAGCCCATCTTTCTTGGGCAGGGAATCCTTTACTCACAGGAGGGAGCAACAGGGGCTGGGGCCCGAGTGGCCACGTTTGCGAGGCCTGCAGCTCCTCTCCCCACGCAGTGAGGTGTCCCGGTCGCGCTGCCCCGGGCAGCCCAGGGTCAGGCGGGGCACTCCCGCCCCATCAGGCTGCGGCCCTGTGGGGCCTGATGCTTCATCACGCGGCTGGAGGTGCCTGATCGAAGGCCATCCTTCCTTATCCTAGACTCCTGCTGAACCCCTGTGGAGCAGCCTCCCGCCTGCTTGCTGAGGAGGACGGGGCGGTGAAGGAGGAAGCCCTTCACCTCCCCAGAGACAGGCCTCCAGCCCCTGCACTGTGCTTTGTGCCCAGCACAAAGGCACACGCACTGACCGGCGATGCTTCTAGAGGCCTCCGTTTTTATATATGTTTGTGATGACTGGGAGGCACGTAAGTGCAGTGCTGCAACATTTCCAGCTATCTGGGGTTCACTGGCATGGAAAGTAAGGCCGTGAAGGCCAGGACTTTGCTTTCACACAGATACATGTTGATCCTGAAATGAAAACCTGCCGCCAAATGAAATACGTAACGTCTCGGCTCCCGTGAAGTCGGCATTATTTATTTTTCTTTTTAAAGACAGGCCTTTTCCCTTGACGGGCAGGGTGGGTGTTAGTGGTGTGGGCTTGTCCTCCTGCCAGGAACGAGGCTCTTATCTGGAACGCCACTCTTCCCAGCTCTTGCCAAAGCTAGAAACACAGCAAATGAGAATGACTGATAAAAAGTGAAAAGCGCTGAGGAGAGTGCGGGTTTTCATGAGCGTCACACCGTACCAAGTGGCAGTTGGCATTGATAGGACCGAAATTGTGTTGCGCGATTAGCCTGGAAAACCTCAGCTGGTTCGGTTGATGGACCTGAAGCAGGGGTGGGGCCGGGGGTTGGTCTGCTTATTTGGTTTGTCTTTGTTTGGCCTGAAACTCTTGTGTGGGGTTTTCTTGTACGCGAAACCCAAAGTCTTGGTAAAAGCTCTAAACGTCATAACTGTTTGAGTACCTGCACGAGAAACAAAATAATCCAGTTCAGAGTACACAGAGAATGAATGTTGAACTCTTGAGGAAGTGTTTCTGAACCGCCGTCTTTTTGGTGTAGCTTTATCGTAGTGACAGCGACAGTTCAATGCTGGCCCGCAAGTCCCCCCTTGTCTGAAACACTTTGGAAAGACGAACCCTTCGCTATAAGCAGGTATGTGCCACGTAGACTAATCTGCCGTCTGTATGTACGCTGGGAGTTATTTCCACAAACCTGAAGGGGTAATATTTTAGGTAAGATTAATTGAAAGGTAATATGTTTATTTCCTTGTTTACTTAGATATAATTTTTAAAAGTGTATGTAATGTCAATGTTACCAGTATTTGTTAATTTCCTAAGATAATGTCATAATCTAAGATAATACATGATCTTTACATTTTAAAATATAATAAATTAATAAACAGCCATTCTGTATGAGAGATTCTTCTTTCTTTTTTGACAAGGGAGTATATACAGTTTAGAAAATTTGGGTCTTTCACTGTGGCGCATTCTCCTACATAGGACTGTTCTACAGTTTTCCTTTATATACACCGGAGTTTTTCTCCACGTCACGCCAGTTTACACAGTTTTGCTCCTTTTAATTTGTAAGGTAGTGGTTCCCTGACCTTCCCGGGCAAGAATTCTTTGAAAGAAAAAGAAATTCCCAGATCTCCTTGTGGTGGTTGTATTTAGAGTAGCCGCTGACTGAGAATGATAAGAAAATACATAACTCAGCAACAAAAGTATTTCTCAGCAGCCATGCTGTTGGCATTTTGGCCTAAGTCTGTCTTTGTTGGGGGCTGTCCTGTGCACTGTGGGCCGCTGAGCTGCATCCCTGGCCTTGACCCACTAGTTGCCGGTACCACCCCCTCCCCCAGTTGTGACGACCAAAAATGTCCCCGGAGGGCCCAAGTCACCCGTGGTTGGGAACCAGTGAGCTCTACTATGAATTCAGGAGAGCTTTTAAATGAGTTTGTGTTTATTAAGTCACTTAGATTTGCATTTAACTTCTGTATATGTGCAAAATAGTGTTAGGGGTGTGTAAAACGCATACAGTTATTCAGTCCTCCCAACAACGCTGATAGGCTCGTGGAGTTGTGATTTTGTTGCACTAACTGCCTTCCCCAGCGTTGTTAGCCATGGCGTGGGAAGTACTGCTCTCAGCTCCGTGTACAAAATTCTATTGTCATCTTAGAGCTTTCTTGAAAACAGGACACTTGCTTACTTCAGGCGTGTGTGGGGAGGAGCGTTTTTTGTTGTTGTTGTTGTTGATGTTCGGCCTCGCTGCGCGGCTTGCAGTTGTAGTTCTCTGACCAGGGATTGAATTTGCAGCCCAGCATTGGAAGCGGGGAGTCCTAACCATCGGACTACCAGGGAATTCCCTGGGGAGGAACGTTTTTGACAGCTTGTGTGTGTTTAACCAGAAAGCCCTCAACGTGGTTTATAACGTGCTTTTTTCCCGTTATACAGTAGGCCATTAAGATTTTGCCATGTCGGTCTATTTTTCATCTTTCTACAGTAGCTGCGTTTTCTGCGGGCCTTATAATGTATTTGATCACTTTTCTCTTGTCAGGTATTTAGGAATTTTTCTGTTATAAAGCTTTTGCACATCATCAGCTGTGCCTTTCAGATGCAAGTCAAATGAAATTTCAGAACCAAAGAAAACACAACATTTTGTGGCTCTTGCTTATATTGTCAAGTAGCACTTGAGAAAGATGACGCCCTCCTGCCCCGTGTGAGAGGGTCTGTTTCTCTGCGCTTTAGCCAAAGCCTAGGTCGTCATTACAGCGGACAGCTTGCTGTCACTGGCTCGTTACCGGAGTGGAGGTTTGAACCCGTGTGGCCCCCATCCGTGTTGTGTTGGCGTCGGGCCACGCTGCGGCTGTCTCTCTCCAGTGGGGTCGGTCACTCGGGGAAGAAGCTGAGGGAAGGGCGCGGGCGGGGTGGGCGCGCTCACGGCCGCGGTCTCGCAGCCCTGCAGGTCCTCCCTGGCGGCGCTGGCGGCGCGCACGTCCCTGGACCTGGAGCTGGACCTCCAGGCGTCGCGGACGCGGCAGCGGCAGCTGACCGAGGAGCTGTGCGACCTGCGCGAGCTGCGCCAGCGCCTGGAGGACGCCCAGCTCCGCGGCCACGCCGAGCCCCCGGCCTGGCTGCTGCGCGACGAGCGCTTCCGGAGCCTGCTG
Source organism: Tursiops truncatus (assembly GCF_011762595.2). NCBI lineage: Eukaryota > Metazoa > Chordata > Mammalia > Artiodactyla > Delphinidae > Tursiops > Tursiops truncatus. The sequence goes on from NW_022983136.1 coordinate 3,163,937, forward strand.
CGGGAGGCCGAGAGGCAGGTGAGGCCCCGGCCCGCCAACGCGGGGAGGGGGCAGGCGGCCGGGCCTTTCTCGCCTCCCGGTGCCCGGAGCTGGCAGGGGCTTCCATCGCTCTTCCTTAAAACTGGAAGCAAACCCGTCTGGTTCACCCCGCGTTGCTGTTCCAGACGAGACAGACCAAACTTGACTTCCATTCAAGAACAGGCCGCTGAGAAGACGCTGAAGAAGGCCTCCAAAGGGGTGTGCCAGCTGCGCGGGCGGAACCTCAAAGAGCCCATCCAGGTGGGTGCAGACGTTCAGGTGGGGAGAAGCCCAGGCCTCACTCTCGCGCTTGATTTTTACTGTCATACCTTTGTCATTATAAAGAGTAAAGTAAGTATTGAGAGAGACCCACAAGGAAGTCGAGAACAAAGCTGGAATCCCCACTGCTGTTAGCATTGTGCGATTTTTCTCCTGATTTATTTTCTGTGGAGCTGTAATTAAGGCCAGGTATGATCATTTTTGTTTAATTTTGCATTCAGCTTATTAAGAATTAACATACCACATGTTACTACCTAACCTGTTATTTCTTTCATGACTGATTTCATCTAATAAACATAATTCACTTACCGGCTCTTGTAACATCTTTTATGTTTATGATCATAAATAACAGCAATTTACATATGTACAGTATGTGTTATCTTTGCTTTTTAAAATTTAGAGTGAAGCATACTCTATATTCAGGAAAATGTTCTTTTCTTACCAAGACAGTTTAGTGAGTTCTCATAAACTGAACATGACAGAAATCAAAACATTATCAGCATTTCCAGATTACTCTGCAAATTTCCTTAAACACTGTGTTGAATTCTAATGACATAAATTAGTTTTGCATGGTTTTGTTCTTTTATACAGCCGCAGTTAACACAGTTCTATCCATACTACTTTGTGCCTGACTTTTAGCTTTGTTTTTTTCTATACCTGTAATTTTTATGTCCTTATCATAAAATAACACAAGATATTATAACCACTTCCTTCAGTTTTGATTTAGAATTCATCTATTGATATATTTTTAAAATGTATTCATTTGTTGATAGAACAAGAGTTAACACTATGTAGCAGGCACTCTTCCAGCCACTGGAGATAAATCCCTGCCCTCCTAGGAGTATCATAACTTCTATTAAAATTTTGAGAATTTGTATACGAACATATATTATGGAAATTCAAATTCTGATTGTTCTTTGAACAAGGAAAGCCATCATTGATATGAGAGCTTCCTGCCAGCTTTCAGTGTCTGCATATCACCTTCTAACATAATTTTTTCCATGCCCACCCACGGAGAAGATAACATTTTTCACGAGACCACGGGCTAACATACCCCTGCTGCCGGTTGATGATGTTTGCTGGAGTATTTATCTGCCTATTTTATTTCTGCGAAGTTCTAAAATTGTGTAGCTAAAATTGTCTTTCAAATATTTGTGCAAAGTTATTAATATACAATTATTTTTTCAAAAGTCTATAAATATGTATTTTTTTGATAGTGACAGGAGCAGGGCTTGGCTTTTCCTTGTTGTTAAATTAACATCTCAAACAGGTTATTTTATAAAAGAGTAGCTGTTGTGTGAAGATTCGACAGTTTCCATGCTGTTTTCTTTGACTTGAAGGGTGGAAGACAGAAACTCAGGCAAATTCACTCTATTGTCATTTATTCATGGTTCTTTTCTTCCTCCTTGAAGGAGAATACTGACTTTAAGATGTATTTTAAGACTGAAACTTGGTTCTTCAGTATTTGCCATGTGGTAGAATGGATCTTTGGGGCCGGTTTTGTGTTCTGACATCGGAAATGCAAACACTATGTGCTGAACTCGTCACTCGTCCCGTTTCTCCTGTGTGCATTTATCATGTATAGTGTACACTTTCGCACCCTTTATGTTCTGTTAAGATGCCACCTTAGGGGCTCAGTCCTAAGTCAGTGCGGGGTGCGCTTTGCGGAGCTTGGTCTCCCGCGCGGGCTGGGCGCCCATAGCCCCTGGTTTCCGTGCACCTTTCCGTGCCCACCCCGGGTCTGAGGCTGGTCACGGAGCCCCCGGCAGGCACACAGCCCACCCTCACTCGGCCTCGGCAGCCCCGCCTGCCTTTCCAGTCCGCCCCATCTGATCTTGACCGACAAGGAGGGCAGTGGTGGAGCTTCTGCTCTGCTGCTCTGCCCTGCAGGAAAGTGAAAATAGAAGAAGGAAGGTGCGTTTTCACTGAGTCACTGGATCCGCTGATGGATAGAGCAGTCACGACATGGACAGGATAACCTTTGAAGGCGCTTTCTTGAGGAAGCCAGCTTCCGTGGGAACTACAGCTACCAGGCGAGTCACTCACAGGAGAGCATGTGCTTTCGCTCAGAAGGCCCCCGCCCATGCTGGAGTCTTGCCAACATTTCTTAAGAAATCTTAGAACTAGCTCACGAGGAAAAAAATTTTTTTGGGGGGGGGAATTCTTTATGAAATAAAACTATACCATTCTTTTAAAATGCCAGATGTTATAGTTTGCCTAATATGTATTTATTATATATGAAATGCACTCTCCTTCATGAGGCCTCAGAGGAGTAAACGAGGTGAGTCACACAAAATGTAAGAGAAAACGGAACCCTCCTCCTGGGTCTTTGTGCCCCTCCCTTGAAAGTGCCCCTCCCTTGAAAGTGCCCCTCCCCCCTTAATCAGCAGCATCTCTCTTCTCCTTGGTCTGTAAGCACTCCCTTGTATAACCCACCTTCCTTTTCACATTTATTAAAAATGAATTTTGTAAAAGCATTTCATTGATATGTGACCTATCACGGACAGTGAAGTTGTCTGTGGTGGTAAGGCTGAAAACTGTGTGCTTTTTCACACTTGTCACTTCTTGCTATGTATTTCTGCCTCTAGTCCCGGTTTTTTTTTCTTTTGCTAATTTCTCTGCATATATACCCACAACAGAGGTAGAGACACAAAACACACGAGTGCTTGCCAGAAGTGCCCCCCCAGGAGACAGCGTTGCTGCTCGGGTCAGGTTGGTGGCAGGCCCTCTCTGTCCCCAGCTGTTGAAACTTCAGATTGATGGGTTGGCTGCCGCTGGACTCGGGGGTGTGTGGAGAGCAAGTCATATGCGTCTGAGGTACATGGCTCCCCAGACGTGGGAGAGCCCCGGCCGCGTTGCCGGGCCTGTGTGTAGGCACTGCCAGTTGAAGCTCTAAGTGGGTGGAAAGGTTGAGGTAGCTTTCCTGCTGACCCCTACAAAGTAGCAACGTGGGGAAACCCACTGTGCCAATACAGAAGGCCCGCAAGGGTTTTCAAATGTCACTGCCCACTAGACACAGGTTTCTGTTTGGAATGCTTCCCCATCCCAGAGTTAAAAAAAAAAAAAAAAAAAAGAAATCCCTCCTTTGCCCCACCAGAAACAAATGCAGCCCCAGCTTTGGTGGCAGTTCAAGGAGCGCTGTGTTTTGCGCCTTTCCCCTGTGCTTCTCCGCCTCCCTCCCGCGTCTGTCTGCTTTCGCACCTGAATGGGACCATAGTCAGAAAGGAAGGAAAAGCCAGGCTGATGAAGGACGGGGAGGTGACGGGTCCGTGCTGCTCGCAGGCCGTGCTGGAAGTGGCACGTGGACAGCGACAGAGGCCAGGCCAGCAGGCAGGGCACGAGGCACCCTAACTGGCTTCTCTTTCGTGATCGATTGTGCAGCTTCCCACTAGTTAAGACTGCCACCCCCTGGAAAATATCCCACATGTCCGAAAAGTGAAGTCCAGTCGTCTTAAGGCGTATTTTCTTATGTTTAAGTTTGCCCGTAATCGTGCCTTGGACAATCCAAAGTCTGCCACCAGGGTCCTTTAGAAACAGTGTGATGAGTAAAAGGGAATTCGGTCTTCATTTCATCTGCTCACATAATTGTCACCACGGAAATAAGTAACTTTGTGTTGTGGGAATAAGTTATAATCAGTATTCATCTCTGTTTTTATCACTGTTCTAATTGTGTCATTTGTATTGTTTGAAAGCATTTCTTCTACAAAATTAAACTAACCTGCCTTAAGAACAGAATGGAAATGTGTGTGATTAAAAAAAAATGTAATTAGAGACTTAAATATATTAAAATGTATATAATTGTATTCAACATAAAAAATAGAGGTATGAAAATAGAATAGTACAATGAAGACACATGCAGCCCTCTCCCCTACCCCTTCAACATGGATCATTCTTGGCCCATCTTGTTTGGTCTACACCTCCGCCCGCCCCACCTTCCCGAGTTCTGAAGCAAATACCATACACCTTTCTGGTTGAGCTGGAAACATTTCAGTACATATGGCTAAGAGAGAAAGACACACACAGTATCCTTATCACATCATAACATTTAATAACTCCTCAATGGCATTCATCATCCATGGTTCACCTTTTCACTTGCCTCAAGATCATTCCTTTTTTTTTTTTTTTTAACTGAACAGAATCTAAATATCTGTTTATTGGGATTTTTTTTTAAGTCTGTGGTGTTTTGGGGGGAGGGGGAGCTTTCTTGAGATAGAATTCACATACCATAAAATTCACCCTTTTAAAGCATGTAATTCATCAGTTTTTAGTATATTTGGAGTTTAGTATGTTCGTAGTGCAAATGCTACAATCAATTGTAAAACTTTTTCCTCACCCCAAAAAGAAACCCTGTGCCGGTTAACCGTCACCCCATTTCTCCGCCCGCCCCCGGTAACTGCTAATCTTTCTCTCTCTGTGGATTTGCCTATTTTGGATGTTTCCTGGAAATAGAATCACATGCTATGTGTGCTGGCTTTGTTCGCTCAGCATCATGTCTTCTGGGCTCGTCCACATTGTAGCCTGTGTCAGGACTTCACTCTTTTCTATTGCTGAGTAATATTCCTTTGTGTAGATAGACCACATCGTGTTTATTTGTTCGGCAGTTGATGGCCATTTGGGTTGTTTCCACTTTTTGGCTGATAGGGATAATGTTGCTGTGTACATTTGTGTACAAGTTTTTGTGTGGACATAGGTCTTTATTTCTCTTGTCTATACATAAAAGTAGAATTTCTAGATCATATGGTAATTCTATGTTTAACCATTTGGAGAACTGCCAGACTATTTCCAAAGCAGCTGCCCATTTTATATTCCTACCAGCAGTGTACAAGGGCTTCAATTTCTCCACTTCCTGGCCAACATTTGTCATTTTGATCATTGTCATCTTCATAGGTGCACAGTGCCATCTCAGCGCAGTTGTGTCGGTTTTTTTTGTTTGTTTTTTTTATGGAACGCTTCACGAATTTGCGTGTCATCCTTGCGCAGGGGCCATGCTAATCTTCTCTGTATCGTTCCAATTTTTTTAGTATATGTGCTGCCGAAGCGAGCACTGTGTCGGTTTTTAATTCACAGGACCCACGCCCCCTACCACACACACACCTTTGTAATTTGTGTGTTTTCTGATCTCCCACAGCCTGGACTTGGCTCATTGTATCCCTGGGTGTAGTTTAACATGTTCCTCTGAACTTTATTTCCTAAAAATAAATGCTGAAAAAAGCTGTTGTTGAACCTAAAAGCTTGATCAGATTCCCTTTTGTTTTTTTCCTTTCTTTTTTGGGGGCTGGGATGGGTGGCAAGACATATCTTCATCCATCAGGTAGCTTATAATGTTTCTTTTTATAGGGTTTGCAACTATTGATAATCAATACCTAGATCCATTAATTCACTAAGGGTTGCAAAATGATGATGTTCTCTCAATTTTTAAAACATTATTATTTACTTTGAAATGCTTTTATTAAGAGAAACTTACTAGTCTATTTGGTTATCCAGTGGTACAGTTTATATGGGAAAAGCAAGATAAATGCTTGAATTTTTTCTTTATTGACCAGTTTTGAAAATAATGGTTTCCCCAGCACTGTTACAGTGGTGACCAATTTGTTTATGGATTTTTTTTTTTAGTATCGTTATTAACACAAATTTAAATATGTTTGGTGTGCTTTAATCCACTGGAGTGGTTATCCTTATTAATGCTCAAATTCCCTCCTCTGTAGCTGAGGCAGACTGCTGGTTGACTGCTGGGTCCTTTTTATATGTCCTCAGGAGTCTGAGATGGCTTCCTTGCTACTGAAACGGAGTGGGACCCTACAGAGCTTTCCCAGGGACAGACACTTGCCCAGGCCCTGTGTCCCCTGCCCACCTCTTGTGTGTAGAAAATCTTTAGCATCTTAGACCTTCCCTGAGTTCCAAAAAGAAAAATTTAATAAGAGAAGAAAACAAACAAACAAACAAAAAATATTCAAGTAAGACTTAGAATAACAGTTTAGCCATAAAACAAGGTCAAGGGCCTTTGGTTCTTCCTCAGGGGCTACAGATAATACCCTGGGCTGTACCCTTCAGTTGTCTGCAGGCACTAAAGCCTCCACCAGGTGGAAGAAGTTAATTGCATGCTGGTCACATAGACCCCAGACCAGTTGGAACCAGAAGGTTGAGATCGAGATTCCTGATTTTTAAAATCACGCTGTTACCTCACCATCAACCCATGAGAGAATTGTGCACGAGCTAGCTGATCACACACCCTGTCACCCTCTCGCTCACACTGTCTTTAAAAACCCTTCCCTGAAAGCCACTGGGGAGCTTGGATCTTTTGAGCTAAGCCGCCAGTTCTTCCTTGGCCTTGAAACAAACGCTGCGCTTTCCTTCACCACAAGCCAGTGTCAGTACATTGGTTTTGCTGCTCTATGGGCGAGGGGACCAAGTTTGGTTTGGTAACACTACCCTGCTTGACCAGATGTTTGTGACCTGGAAATGGTCATTTCTCCAGGGAGACTTGGTTTCTTGGTGTCAGGAGTACTCGTTACTGCTGGGTTAGTCATTGTTTTTAGATTTATTGTCTGTCTCTGTTAAGTAGACTGACAATATTTTCTTGTCACGCATCTCAATTTTTGCTTTGAAACAAGTGATCAGACACTGCCACCTCATTTTGGAGCAAGATTTGCAGGCCCTTGGTTGCATCCAAAGGCAGAGGCTACACGTCTTTTGGTTTGGAAACACCGTGTCTGGGACCTATGGCGAGAGGCACGCAGCCTTTTAGAATCTATGGTTTTCCGTCCTTCCCACCAACAGACACTCTGGCCAGATTGCTTTTCCTACTCTGCAGTTACAGACAGAATCCCCTGGGTAATAAACACAAATTGTTTTATTGCAATGGAATTAGTTTAAAAGAAACGCTTTGCAGCACTGCCCAATAGAACTATCTGCAATTATGGAATTGTTTTATATCTGCACTAAAATATAGTAGCCACTAGCCATATGTGGCGATCAGGCACTTGACATGTGGCTAATGTGACTAAGGAATTGAACTTTATTTATTTAAAAAAATTTTTTTAATTCATTTAGGCTGTGCCAGGTCTTAGGTGTGGCGTACATGTGGGACCCAGCTCCCCGACCAGGGATTTAACCTGGGCTCCCCGCATTGGGAGTGCAGAGTCTTACCCCCTGGACCATCAGGGAAGTCCCTGAATTTTAAATTTTATTAAATTAATTTAAACTTGAATAGCAGCTTGTGGCTAGTGGCTACCATATTGAAGCAGTGCAATTTTACCCTGTATTACTGTGTAAGGGGAATAATTATGTCCAACTGGCCAGGGGTTACATGCTCTGCTTTCCCCGTGGGTGGGTTTATGTGAGTTGACAATGGTGTGCAAATGAACTGGGCCACGTGGGGCTTTATATATAGGTGTATGTGTGTTAGATTGTGAGTCTTTATAACTTCTTCCACTCGGCTCAAAATATGCTAGGTATTTTGATAAGCAGATATAGGGGTACACATTTTTCCTTGCATCTCAGGCTCCAGTAAGGCTCTGCAAAGCGGTGCTTACTCTTTCCAGAGCCCTCACTTAAGCATCAAAACGCCCCCAGGTGGTGGATCCTTTTACTACCTCTACTGCTCCCCACTTTCTAGAAGGGAAAATCGAGGCTTGCAGAAGCTTGACAAATAGCACAGACAATAATACTGTAATATGGTTGTTATGTAATACTTCAAGATGGTGTCTGAGAACATTTGAAGACAATGTTGGTTCTGGTGTAACGCTGTATCCCAGAGACAGTTTTTTGTTTGTTTGTTTGTTTTACCATGTAGTGTGCTTCCATGTCTATGAAAACTTCCCTTCTCTCTCTGTGTCCCAGTCACTGGGTTCCGCTCCCCAGAGATAACCACCCTTTGCAGCTTCCTGTGCATCAATTCTGAAATAGTCTATGAAGATACAGGCAATCATACTTCCCACGTGCCAGCAGTACCACATTTAAGGGATTATAATGAAGCAGAGCTTCCAGCATGTTATACAATGGTGAACTCTTTAAAATGACTGGGAAGGGCCTGCCCTGGAGATCCAGTGGTTAAAACTCCCCGCTTCCACTGCAGGGGGCCTGGGTTTGATCCCTGGTCGGCCGGGGGATTAAGATCCCTCATGCTGCGAGACTCGGCCAAAAAAAAAAAAGAAAAAGCCTGGGAAATGGAAGATTTGAGTGAATGAAATTATACTGTATAAGCAGGGTTTCTCTGCTTCGGCACTAGTGATATTCTGGGCTGGAACCTTCTCTGTTGCAAGGCTGTCCTGGGCACTGTAGGTTGGTGAGCAGCATCCCGGGCCTCCACCCACCAGATGCCAGGGCCCCCCCCCCTCCCCCCCGCCCCGAGGTGTGGCAGCCAAAACTGTCCCCAGACAGTGTCCTAGTACCAGCAGCAGATAAGAGGAAAAAAATGTAAAAGATTCAAAGGGATTAACAAGTAGAAGTCTGTGAAGAAAGCAGAAGGTGCCAGTATGGAGAAATTAAAGCTCAAAGGTTATTACGTAAGTGTTTGAAGAATCTTTTCAGGAAGGATCTTAACGGCTATCTTTAAGTCTTCGCACATAGCAGAATAAGAAGTGAATTTAAATGGAAGAGAAATTAAGGCTGGACCTACGGACGATGAAATGGTAACATCACTTCTGAGCTGCCATCTTCCTTCCTAAAGATTTTTATGAGCAGAATAACCTAGGATGATTAGGAATTGTTCTCTCCGGGCTTTGCGGTTAAGATTTGAGAATCTTCAAGGAATGAAATCTGCGTTAAAAAGTAGCAAAATGTACATAATCCATGATCATGCCTCCTACAGTGCTTAAAAAAAAAAAAAGCAATAGCTGTTTCTTGTTACAGAAGCAATGCATGTTAATCGTAGAAAAATTAGAAAATGCTGCTAAGCTAAAAAGAAGAAAATGAGAAATACCCTTAATCTCACTAATGAGTGAAATACTAAGGTCGATACTTTAGTAAATTTGCTTCCCAGTTGTTTTCTCTGTTCAAAGGTATATGCTTGCGAAGATATAAATATATTAAACTGTAGGGGAAACTCTTCCCTTCTTCCCTTCTAGGTTTCTTGACTGGTCTAATAATTAAATTGACATAAGATGGATTAACAGGAGAGAAATTTAATTTCCTGTGGTAGGGGAGCCCATAGAATTCTGAGACTCCAAGAAGTCACCAAAGCAGGCAGCTTTTATACCTTCTAGACAAGAAAACCATAAGTTTGTGTAGAATTGGAGAAACAAAGGGGTTTGGGCTTGGGCTAGCAAATTAGTGCAAGTAACAAGGTTTGTTTATACAGCCTTCCAGGTGGTGAATTTCCTGTCTCCGCAATAAGGATGCCTTTTATCCACCTGGTGGGGGGCAGGGTACCTTCACATGCCTTTGGGGGGACCAAGGAAGGTCAGAGTGTCTTTTATTTGCACAGGCTGTTTCTTAAGTAACTTTAATTCAAAATAATCAGTATGCCAAGTGGCCTATTTTGGGGGTGGTATCTTCTGCTTCCCTTCAACACCTACATACATTCGTCGGATCATTCAGCACATAATGCTTTGGAGCTTGCTTTTTTTCATTTAAGACACCGTGAATGTCCTTCCATGTCGAAAAGTATCTATTACCATATCTGTTTTAATTCTTGTGTTGTACCGATGTCTTATAAACCTAACCTATCCTCTGTTTCTGGCCACTTAACTTGCTGCTGGTGCTTTGAGGTCATAAATAATATTGCAGCAATTCTTCCTTTCACGATTCTTTTTTCCTAATGAGGCTAGTTCCTGGAGCAAATGACAGCAATAGCTGTCGGGCCCACTCTATGTTTCAACCCGCGCATATTTGCAAGGTTTTTGGTAGGAATTGCTAAACATCCCACCAGGAAGATTGTTCAATTTACATTCTTATGGCGGGGGGGGGGGGGATCTTTTTTTTTAAGTCCTTGCCAAAAGGACAATTTCATGGGTGGAGGTGGAGGACGTTGGAAGTGATCTCATTCTGTTGAAAACTGTGCGCCCCAGTTTTAGGCTTTTCCTGAATTGCCTGTTTGTTGTAATGTTCTTCACACTTGAACAATCACCTGGAGAAGAGAAGGTGAAACTAACCTACTGGCAAAAAAATCGCCCCACGACGAGGAAGGTGCCTCTGCTTGAGTCATTTCCGCCAAGCCGGAACATAGAGCAAGTCACTTCGGACCTCGGAGGGCATTTTATAGACCGCCCCGCGTCCCAGCTCCCGTCGATTCTTGGAACTCCCACCACCATAGTCCCGGCAGCCCAACCCCAGCGGGCAGCGCGTTCCGTGTCGGGGACGCGGGGTTCTCTGTGCACCCGAAGGAACCGACTGTACGAGGCTTGGAAGGGCCGGCCTCCAGAGCCGAGGTGACCCAGCCTGCCGGGCAGAGCTGAGTGGCTGGACGGAGCACGCAGCCTGGCTCTTGGCTCGGGGTAGTGGGGGCCCGCCCCGCGCGCCGAAGGCTGAAATCGGCTTTTGCCTCCGGCAGGAAAATGAGCTTGTCAGTTTCTGTCTCTAGTGGGCCCTCAACCCACTGGAGCATGGGATTTCGGTAGCATTTACATTTTATATCTCAGGAATCTGAAAGCAAAAGGTAAGTTGCTTATCACTCAGAAAAACAAATGAGAGGAAGGACCTGGAATACCGTACGGCCACTTTGTTGATTTTTAAAATCGAGTTGGAAATAATCGATCGCTGTGCGAGACAAGGGCTGTTATTTAGCCCCAAATTAGAGACTGACCTTCTGAACAGAAATGTGGTTAAATCAGGAGGGGATGGTGGTAAAAGGGCCCGGGGTTAAATATAGAAGGACATGAAAGCTGCCGCAATAAATAGCAAGTAAGTAATAACCCTGGCCTGCTTGTGAAACAGCCCGTTTCACATCTCTTTCAGGGGCGCCAGCGAAGGTGATGTTAAAATTGCAATTTAAATTCAAACGAAAGGAAACTAATCTATATGAAACTGGAATACAAATAAAAACAGTTCCTGCTTTTGCTCTTTCACATTTCAAAAACAAGAAAGTTGATATCTTCACTTATTAAGTCTGAAATATGCCATTTCAGATTTATGAAATGATCACAGTTGGAATTTTCTAAGTCCCTCTAGGCAAGGCTATTTCAGTTGTGAATGAGAAATATTGACATTGTACATATTTTCTGTAATAGAAGACTCACTTCCGCAGAATGTGATAAAAATTAGAAAACGTGTAATAATGAGTTATTGCGAATTAACTTTCATGTCTGAGAGATCACATTCTTTACCAGAAGATTTAGGAAAACAGACACAAGTACAACCATGCTTATGCACTAGCCCTTTACTTTGAACAGTCAAATGTTCAAGTAAGAAGTATAACTACGTGGTGTCACTGTTGTTTTCTTCGGCAAAAACACGTTGATATTGGAATGCAGGTATTGAGAGTAATTACAAGCATTATTCATCAGTGCAATTGGTATTACATTCCACAACGTATATGCTTCAAATTAATGTATTTGATATACGGTTTGAAACATGGACCCTCTATGCAAAATATGTATACGCACTCTGTATTTTAACTGTCATTTTGATTTGCACAAAATAGGTTTGTTTATTTAGTTCCACTGCATTTGATAAAGACTCTTTAAAAATAAAAGACTAAATTATTTCCTTTCATTACTAATCACCTTATTGAAATCCTATTACCTCCGTGGAGCCTGGAGTCATTTGGGTCTCCCCTTCTGTGTGCTGTTTGTTTCCCACAGTTGGTGGAAGGCTAGGCCAGCTGCCCACACCAAACACACCGCCCTGAAAGGAGGCCAGAGCGAGGCTTCCCGGCCACTCGCTCTTCGCCTCCAGTGACTTCCAGGGTCTTCCCTCCCTCCCCTCCTCGCCCCGAGGGCGTTACGTGGCGGCGTGGGCCCGCCTCCCGGTGACGTCAGCAGCCATTGCACCGAAGAAAGGATGCGGCGCAGGTGGGCGACCGGCCTGCGCCATGCGGCACTGCAGGTAAGGGACTCTGCAGGAGGAGCCCCTGCAGCCCGTCGGCGCCCCAGAGTGGGGTTTCTGGCTGCTGCGGATGCTGCAGGCACCAGGCAGCAGGGGGGGCGCAGAGGGCGGCTGCAGGCTCACGCGTGACTTGGGTCTTGGCAGGCGCACCCTGGGAAAGTGGGCAGGGGCCAGACTAAAAGACCCGGGCTTCTTTCACAGGAGGGGAAAAAAAATCAGAAATGATCACAGTACACGCATTGTAAGGAGAGACAGGGGCTGCTTGGCAAAGATAACTGTTTACCGACGGTCATTGTGCTTCTTAAATAATGACAACATTTAGTGATTCTCCTTACAGGGGTTTGTCCTCAGTAGTCAGCCTGATTTCTTTCAAAGCCAAGCTGCTTTGCTTGAAATGGAGTGGAAAATTCTTGGTTAGCATTTGAAGAGCTGGATGTGCGGTCTAAATTGTTTGGCATTATTTTGCAAGGTTCCAGCATTTAAAGGGGATATGTCAGAAATGTGTTTGTTTTCTCCAGGTGTTTTAAATAGATTAAAATATAACAGTATCCAATAAAATAAAGCTCCCAATGTGCGTGTAGGAGAGTGCAAACCAGCTACGTCTGTTAAGATCAAAAAGGTCTTTAGAAGGGGGTGGAGCTGGAAATGAACACCAAAAGCCATGAATTTCCAGTGTTCATTTTGTTTTTTACGCGGAACTCTCACTGTTGTGGCCTCTCCCGTCGCGGAGCACAGGCCCCGGACGGACGCACAGGCTCAGTGGCCATGGCTCACGAGCCCAGCCGCTCCGCGGCATATGGGATCTTCCCGGACCGGGGCACGAACCCGTGTCCCCTGCATCGGCAGGCGGACTCTCAACCACTGCGCCACCAGAGAAGCCCTCCAGTGTTCTTTTTAATTCCATTGCTAAGTAATTTGCTTGCTGAAAGAAGGGGCTTGATGACTGCAGTGGCAGATGGAGGAGGGATCAGCTGACTTCAATTTTAGCAGGACAGGAGGTGGGATTTTAATGGACTCTTTTGAGAGTTCACACCTGTGTTTACATTCCTTTCTCTGGTTCACATACGACCCGAGGCCAGGACATGTGTGGGTACCCTTAGGAGGAGAATGTGGCGTTCTTTCCTGTAAAACGTGACCCCTCTGGAAGCCGTGGTATCACTGAATTGTATTGGAACTCACACCATGGATCATTTGACCCATCCAGCAACTATGGGAGGACCTGTAAAACAATGGTATTTTAGTTGATAATTAAATAAGGCATTTTTTTCAGCGTTTGGACACCCTGATGTGTTGCTGCAGTAATTCAGTAATTAATTTACTGCAGTTTTCTTCATTTGGTTCAGGTTGGCTATTAGAGTCAAGGTCCTCAGGCCCCTACCTTCCCTTGTCCCCCAGCCCAACCCTAGACAGAGCAGATGAGAGACAGATGTAGTAGAGACCTGATTCCACTTCTGGCTTTGGGACTGTGGAACCTGGGACAAGTCACTTTGTGTCTTTGGGAGTCAGTTTTCTTGTCCCCAGAGTGACCAAGGAATTTATATCAGGGTTTCTCAGCCTTGGCACTATTGACGTTTGGGGCTGGATAAATCTGTTTGTTGTGGGCACCGTCCTGTGCCCTGGAGGATGTTTCTTTAGCTGCATCACTGGCCTCCACCCACTAGATGCCAGTGGCCCCCGCTCCCCAAGTTGTGACAATGAAAAATGTCTCCAGACCCTGCCACTTGTTCCCTCGTGGAGCTCCATTGCCCCTGGTTGAGAACCACTGATTTGGACGATCTTAGATGTTCTGGCTCTGGTATTCTAGAATTCATTTTCCTATGATTTGTTTCATGGCCCTTGGTCAGAGATCCGATTCCCTTTCATGATGTTGTCAATGCAGAGACTTTTTTATGCTCTGGGGTTCCAGAAGTAGCTTCAGTCAAAAAGGGGAGGCCTGTTTTGTGTGCCAGTCGTAGCTGGGAAGCTAGCTTGCCAGAGTGTCAGGGAAGGAGGGAAGAGCACAAGCAGCACACCAGCGTGTCGGGAACTGGGACAGACCAGGGTCCCCATCCTTATCTGCAAAAGTGGGAATAGGACCCGTGTGGAGGTGTCGAGGGGAGGGAGGGAGGTAACGCGGGTGCTGGTGCCCGTTGTGGCCGTCACGGTCACGCGCTTTACGCTCCAGTGTAGGACTGGCCGCTAAAGGTCTGGCTCTGACACTTCAGAGAGCGGCTTTTGCTGCACCACTTCACCTCTTGGAACCGTTGCCGAAAATGTAAATGGGGCTACTGTACTTGCTGGTCCTGCTTCTTCGGCTCTTGGGGGGATCAGATGGATGTAAGAGGGTCAGCAAGCTGGAAACTCCCGGGAGACAGGAAGCAGTCATGGCAGTGGCATTGCGAGGCATGGGCTATGTGTAGTGGGTTTGGGGGAGGGAGCTTATAATCAAACAATTATCCTTGTCCCCCCCACGGGCCTGGGACTGTGGTGTGCCCCTCCCCCAGTACGCTTGCCCTCAGCTCGTTCTCTCAGCCTCTTCCTGGCCCCATAAAAACTGCTCTCCTGGGGGAGGGTTGGTTCTTTAGCGAGAAGGAGCCAGTGTGCAGAGGCCGGGGCACAGGCAGCCTCCTTTGTCCACTTCCAGCCATTTTCTTTACAGGTGGCGCCCACAGCCGGCCAGGTAGCTTGTCCCCAGAATGGCTTGGCACGCTATGTGGGTCATTGGGCGTTGTCTCTGCACCCAGTCAATGATGTGAAAGAAAATGAAAGAGGAGGAGGGCTTCCCTGGTGGCGCAGTGGTTAAGAATCCGCCTGCCAATGCAGGGGACACGGGTTTGAGCCCTGGTCCTGGAAGATCCCACGTGCCGCGGAGCAACTAAGCCCGTGCGCCACAACTACTGAGCCTGCGCTCTAGAGCCCGTGAGCCACAACTACTGAGCCCATGTGCCACAACTACTGAAGCCCGCACGCCTAGAGCCCGTGCTCCGCAACAGGAGAAGCCACTGGAGTGAGAAGCCTGCCCACCGCAAGGAAGAGTAGCCCCCGCTCGCCGCAACTAGAGAAAGGCCCTGCACAGCAAGGAAGGCCTAATGCAGCCAAAAATAAATAAATAAAATAAATAAGTTAAAAAGGAAAAAAAAGAAAATGGAGGCGGATCCTCCATCAAATGAGACTTAAGCGCTGGAATCACTATCCTAGGCAGCCCTGCTGCTGTGACAGAATACCACACACCGGGTGGCTCATCAACGACAGACATTTATTTCTCACAGTTCTGGAGGCTGGAAGTCTGAGCTCAGGGTGCCTGCATAGCTGGGTTCTGGTGAGGGCTCTCTTCTGCATTGCAAATGGCTGCCTTCTTGTGTCCTCGCATGGCGGGAAGAGAGCTCTCTGGCCTCTTCTTATAAGGGCACTAGTTGCATCGTGAGTGCTCCATCTTCATTACTTAATCACCTGCCAAAGGCCCCACCTCCTAATACCATCACATTGGGGATTGGGATTTCAATATATGAATTCTGGGGGATACATTCAGTCCATGACAATAACCAGCTGTAACTTGTGCCCTTGATTGGATCCTGGCTTGAACAAACGTCAGTAATAGGCTTTGGGGACACCTGGGTTATTTTTATGTGCCTGCCTTCTAGATCATGCGAGGAGACTTGTAAATTTGATTAGATGCCATAATCCCGTGGTGTGGTAGGCATCCAGCTCAGCCACTCCTCATTCCTGACACCGAAACGGTGAGATGAGACATGGTTGTTTCCTGCTGCCATGTTTCAGGGTGATCTGTTACACAGCAGTAGATAACTAACACGTGTATATGTACAGGAGTCTTATTTTTCAGTGATGCATGCTGAAGTAATTAGGGGTGAAGTGTCATGAGAGCAAAAACTTTAAAAATTTTTTTTTTTTAACATTTTTGGAGATCTTTTTAATGTATGGCTGAAGAGAAGACAGATGAATTCTCAAACCTGCTTCTGCGTTCAGTCTGTTGCAGTATCACATGTCATGTAGCCTCTGGAAAATTCCACTGTACACTCATGAGAGAATGAGAATGGAAAAAGGCAAATAAAAATGTACAATTATTATAAGAATGTTTTCGGCAGCATGGACCCCCTTAAAAGGCCTTGGGGACCTCAGGGTGTTCCCAGACTACACTTTGAGAACCACAGTAATTTACTTTTAAATGGTTCAATTGAATGGAGAGAGAGCGAGAAGAGGCAAATATAGTCAAATAGGAACACTGGTTGAATCTGATTGGTGTTATTAATTGGACTCTTCTCCATAATGTGCTGTGTATTTGAAAATGTGCACAATAGGAAGTTCAAAAGAAGGTAGAAAAGAAATGTAGACTCTTGGACATGTGAGGGATTCTGATTGAGATCTGAGGGTGAAGCCCAAGGGGAGCATTCTTAACCTGAGCTCCAGGTGCCCTTGACCGCACGAACCTGAGGCCCCAGGTGAGACCTGCTGGCCCGGAGGTTCCCAGCTTGCCCAACAGCCCTCCAGCCCTGCACCCTCCCAAACCAGACCCAGGGTGATTAGTTAGTGGCGAGGAGGTTGGGTGTATGAGCCCTCTGCAAATTTTGGCATGTGGGCTGCGGGAAAGGCCTTATTATCAAACCCTTGCTTGACTGTGTTGTCGGCCTGGCCAGAGATAAGTTGTCCTTTCTGAGGGCAGGGGTGGTTTCCTTTCTAGAGAGTGATAAGTAGTTTTTGAATGACTTGTTTTCCATCGAAATAGTAATAGATGCTTTCTGGGAGGATTTCACGCAGGATAAAGGTTATGGAAAGAAAACAAAGTCTCTTTCCCATTCCCGGTCCCCCATCCCACTTGCAAAGGCAACCACTGATAACTGTCTTATATACTGTTTCAGAAAATGTCTGTGCAAATACATCCATCTATAGAATGTACGTAGCACTTTCCTTTTTCTTTTTTCTTCACTAGGATGTAATTTACGTGGAATGAAATGCATAGATCTTAATTCAGTTGGTTTTGACCAACTGAAGAGAACATTCTTGGTACTCCCACAGGGCCTCATCTTGCCCTCCTTTAGTCAAATCCTCTGGCTGGAGGGTACCACCATGCTGATTTCTGTCAGCACAGTTTACTTTCGCCTGTTCTTGAACTTCGTATACCTGGAGTCCTATGATCTGTACACTCTTATGTCTGGCTTCTGCACTGATTGTGCATGATTGTGAGATTCATCTGTGTTGTATCATGTAGCACCGATTCATTCATTCATTCCATCTTCTTGTGAAAGTACTTGGGAGAGTAATATACTTGATAGACCTCGTTTCTCTTAGTCCTGCTGTTTGGAAGCTGTTGTATATCAGCTCGCTCACAGCATGTTCCAGAGTGTGGACGGTGTGCAAGTTTACTTAACCAGTCCCCTCTTGATGGGTGTGTGGATTCCTCAAGCTTTTGTAATCAATGCTTGTGGTATTATACCAATGTAAAAATGCCAAACAGGAAAAGACCTCTGAGATTAATTAAATGCATAGAATTTAGATGTTGGAAGCTAGCTAGCTTCAAAAATCAAAGCAACCCTTATATTTTACATATGACCAAGAGATGTCCCGAGAAGTCAGGTGACTTGCCCAAGGTCACGTGACCAGTGGCAACAGAGTTGGGGAACAGCCCAGGTCCCCAGATGCCTTGTACAGAATGTTCTTTTTTGCACTGTAGGCTCTGTGAGGGAAGGAACCGTGTGTGCTTTGTTCACCACTGTAAACCCAGCACATAGCACGTGGCAGAGTAAGTGCTCATTAAATTTTCGTTGGATGAAAAATTAAGTGAAATGTTAGTACCCTGAGAAAAGACCACCGATATCCTGAGAACTGCAAAGGCGTTTCCATGAGACGTGAGCCTCGATATTCATTCGTTCATTCATTCATTCACTTCCTCATTTACTTCTTTGTTCAACCAGTATCTGTTGGGTCCCTGCTGTGTGTCTAGGCCAGGGTTTCTCACCCTGGACACTATGGGCTCTCGGGCTGGATGATTCTCTGTGGTGAGGGCTGTCCTGTAGGATGTTTAGCAGCGTCCCTGGCCTCCACCCACTCGATGTGGGTTGCAACCGTTCTCCACTTGTGACAGCTGAACTCCAGACATTGCCAAGTATCCCCTGGTAGGGAAAATTGACCCCAGTTGAGACTACCAGTCTAGGCACTGGGGTTTACCATGGAACCAAATGGCCAAGGTTCGTGCCTCGGTGGAAGTGACATTCAAGTCGAGGAAAGAGAAGATAACTGATAGGTTGTGCTGTCGCATGAAATATAGCGGGAGGCGGAGGGTGGGCAGTGGTGGATTCAGAACCCTGGTTAGACAGGACGGTCACGGAGGCCCGTCTGAGGGCTCACATGTGACCAGGGACTGAGGGGGAGACACGTGAACATCGAGGGGGCAGAGAGCTCGGGCTGAGGGAACAGCCAGTGCAAAGGCCCTGAGGCGAGGCAGCAAGGAGGTGGGCGTGTCCAGAGAAGAACCACCCAGAGAAGCGTGGTGGGAGAGGTGCTTGGAAGGGTGGCTGGGGGGACCCTGTGGGGACTTGGAAGGAGTGGCACCAACCCTGGTGACTCTAGGTGTGATGGCAAGACACTGGGTGCTCTTGAGTGGGAGAGTGACACTTCTGGACTTGTGTTTGAAAGGATGGCTGTGGCTGCTGTAAGGAGAAAAGTCAGAGGTGGGTGAGAGAGAGAAAGCAGGGTGGCCAGCGAGGAGGTGGGGACGGTGGCCACGTGAGCGGTGACCTGGGTGGCCAGGTGAGCTGTAGCTTAGAGGACCGTGCCCTTAACTAAGTTAGCAGCCACGTCGTGCTCGGAGCCAGGCGGGCCTTGGACATCAGAGGAGCACGTGTGGTCAGGTCACACTGTGAGTGTGTGATTACAGCGCCTCGAGCTGGAGGCCACCTGCCGCACCTGTCAGGACAGTGTCACCAGTGACGGGCGGCAGTTCGCAGGGACAGCAGAGGCGACAGCTCTTGTATTCCACATACGACACTGGAAAGGCTCCCCTTCCGGCCTCCTGGTGTGGATGAAGTCGCTCGAGCTTTCTCGCGGGCCCTTGAGCCTGCCGCCTGCCTCTTTCCCCGTGAATTGGCTGTTCTCTGTCTGGAGGGCTACGCCACCCCCTGTGCTGGCCAGCCTGGGTCAACCACGGTCCACTGTCGCCGAGCCCTCCCGTGCAGGTCCTTGTGCCGGTCCTGAGAGCAGGGAGCTGGCCGTCGGTTGGACTGATGGAAGTTTGAGACCAGAGCCTTCCCTGTTGGAGGTGACTGTCCGCCTCCTGGGGTCCCGTGCGGGGAGAGCCCCGCAGGCTAGGCCGGGCCCTCGAACCCCCGAGGATGCTGCGGGGCCCACTCCCACCAGCGGCAGCGCTGATCCGGGGGTGGGGGTGGGGTTTGGCTGGAGGGAGTGTGACACAGACACGCGGAGTTCTGTTAATCCCCTCGGGAGGTCTGTTCCTTGCCCTGGTGCCCGGGGACCTGCTGACTCATTTCTCGTGGCTGCTGTTGCTTCTCCTGGGCTCGCCCCGCACTTTTTACCACGTCTCTGGGGGTGGCCGGAGCTTACCTCCTGCCGGGATCTTAGCCTCCCTTCTGGGTCGCGATGGTCTGTGTAAAATTTATTGTTTCCATCCACCGGAGCCCTTGGAGGTGCTGGTTGGGTTAGGACGAGAGGGGCCACCGCAGCGATCCCAAACACATTATTTTCCTCTTAGCTCCGTCAGGCCTCCCACCAGCCTGCCTTTTGCCCAAAACATAGGAGTTGACTGACGTTTCAGCCCTCACCTTGGTAGCCCCGCTGGAATACGGTGAAGCCACCCCGTGGCCGTGTTCCCGCTGTGGCCTTGCTCTGAGGACACTGCGAAGGACGCCTCTAGGCTGCATTGGAGGACTCCGTGCATTTAACCTTCACGGAGATGCTAGTTGTGAGTGTCTGTGACATTGTTTTCATCCACGAGGGGGAGTAGCCCACATGAGCAGGAAGTAGATTGTTGCGGAGGAAGATGGTCTGCAGAGGTCCCAGGAGAGGGAGGGACGCCGCGGCGTTTCTCACGGGCATCGTCTTCAGCCGCTGTTATGGGCCGATACTGTGTCTCTCAGAGCTCACGTGGTGAAGTCCTAACCCGTAGTACCTCAGAATACGACCTTACTTGGAGACGAGATCTTTATAGAGGTAATCAACTTAGAACGAGGCCACGAGGGTGGCCGCAGTCCAGCGTGACTGGGGTCTTTATAAGAAGAGGAGGTTTCTGCACAGACAGGCGCAGAGCGAAGAGGGTGTGAAGGGGCGCGAGGAGAAGACGGCCGTCTACCAGCCAGGGAGAGAGGCCTGGGATGGATCCTGCCCTCACAGCCCCCAAGGAACCAATCCAGGCGTACTGTCGCCTGGATCTCAGGCTTCTGGCCTCCAGCATTGGGAGACAAGAAGTTTCTGCCATTTGAGCCACCTGGCCTGTGGGGCTGGTCAGGGCAACCCAGGTGAACTAATCCAGCGGTGTTTTCCGGGGCACACGAGCCATCGCCCACCCGGGAGGTTGGACGGTAACCCAGCAGCCTTTACTTGAGCGCTTTCCGCGCAGTTTAGGAGAGGCTTGGCGAGCAGTGCCCTCTCCGTGGAAGCAGGTAGCTCTTGGGTCCCGAGAGGAACGAGGCGTGTTCAGTCCTCTCACGACCCAAGAGGAAGGGCCCTCAGGGCCCCGGTGGGAATCTGGCTCCCTGCTCACTGTCTGTGGGACTTGGGCTTGAGACCTAACCTCCCCTCTGCCTCAGTTTGCTGATCTGTAACGTGGGCCTGAGGGTGACGGCATTTGCTTCAGAGAGTGTCAGGACCCCTGGTGGTGGATGCGTGTGAAGTGCTTAGGACGGGAGCCCTGTACAGAGCCGTTGTTGTTCTTATTACTGTGAGGAGGGGCCTCTGGGGACGGTCTCCATCCTTGGCCCTGGGTGCCGGGAACGCGGAGAACTCATGGCCATCTCCCTGCCCTCTGGTGGGGGGGATGTGAGAACAGAGTCCATTGCGTCACCGGAGGCCGTGTGCAGTTGGCCTCGGCCGCTTCCCAGCACGCAGGCCGTGTTCCGAAAGGGGCCACATAGCCGCGCAGCCCTGGGGCCACAGGAACCGTGCCACGGAGGGCGGCCGCGCCCTGCACCAGCTCGCCAGCCTTGGGGGGCAGAAGGGGTGCGGGGAGGGCTGGGTGCTGGGCAGGGGCCAAGGCGGAAGCGGGGGGGGGGGAGGTAGAAGTGACCCTACCCCTCTGTGCCCTCTCCAGGCACCATTTTGAAGCTGACAAACTTTAATTCTCACGTCTCTTTCTGCGCACCCTGCGGCTTGAGCTTTCTTCTCTTGGGGACGCCCGAGGGTGCCGTGGCCCTCGGCCTCTCGCCACGTGGCCACCAGGGGGCTCGTCTCAGTGTCAGCGCCGCTGGGCCTAACCCCCCCGGGGAGCGCCGTGCGGTGGCTGGAGCATTGGCTAGAGGGGGTGGATGAAGCGTGGCCCGTCACCCGCCTAAAGGTGTCTGCACCTTGAAAGCGAGACTCCATCATCTCAAATGAATTTGAAGTTGCTGGGGTTTCAGGTGAGATGGCGAGGGGAGGGGAGGAGCTTTGACTAGTGGGGGAACTGGCCTCCAGGACGGGCCCGATGACTGCCTCCTGTGTTCATGGCCAGGTGCAGCCTCTCCCACACTGAGTCCCTCAGGGCTGACTGCCACCGGCGGGGTGCGCTGGAAGGGACGGCGTGTGACTCGCCAGGCTAGGTCATAAGAGACGGCTGCTTCCACCTCGCTCCCGTGGAGCACTTGTTCTAGAGGAAGCTGACTGCCATGTCCCGAGGACGCTCAAGCAGTCCCGTGGAGGCGCAGGGTGCAGTGGAACTGAGCCCTCGCGCCAACAGCCAGCACTGCCTTGCCTTCAGATGCCTGCGGCCCTGGGCAACAACCTCCGGAGAGACCTCGAACCAGAAAGACCCAGCCAAGCTGCTCGTGAATCCCCAACCCATAGATACTGTGTAAGATTATATGTGTATGATTTTAAGCTGCTGAGTTCTGAGGTGGTTTGTTATGTAGCATTCTAGATAATACACCTGGGGAGGAGAGGAGCTCCATGCACAGTTTAGGTTATTGAGTGTTAAGTTAGGGCATATTGATGATGAGCTCCAGTGTACTGATTTAAGTAAATGGACAACTGTGTATATTTCAGGAAAATGTCTACTTCCCTGTGGATCTTCATAGCCTGGAGACTTCAGTCTCCACTAGCCCGCAAATGCCAGTGGGGTCTGGATGTCTGCTGTCACTTCAAGCACCCAGCATTGCAAATCTGGGATGCCGCTTTCTTTGGGAGCATCTCCCCTTTTCTCCCTGCACCAGTGAAATGTGCTCCGGCCTGTAATGCAGCTTGGAGCCCATGTCATGGTGGGTTTGCCAATCCCAGTGCCCTTGCTCCGTCAGAGGGTTTAGACTTTGGACATGAATTATTTCAGTGGGAGATCAGTTTTTCTAGTTAGGTATTTTAAAAGAGAAAGAAAGTAGTTCACAGGCGCACTTGCATTGCTACAGAGGATAAAACTGCAGACCATGGTGCATGTGAAAGGCGATGCAATCAAAGAGACGTGTCCCAACCTCTCATTTTCACGTCTAGTGACTTGAGTATGGTTTTCGTATTCTTTTTGTCCTGTGTATACTCACAGGTAAGCTATCTTGCTTGTATTTATTTTTGAGTGTGCCTGTGCAGTGATGTCCCAAGGATTGAGCTGACTTCTTGATAGAGTTTTCTATCTCTAGATGGATATAATATTGTTTGTTTTTTTAAAAAAATGTTTATTTAAATGTGGTTGATTTACAATGTTGTGTTAGTTTCAGGTGTACAGCAGAGTGATTCAGTTACACGTATATATGTAAATATATGTATTCTTTTTTTTACATTCTCTTCCATTACAGGTTATTATAAGATATTGAGTAGAGTTCCCTGTGCTGTACAGTAGGTCCTCGTGGGTTATCTATTTCATATTTTAATCCCAAACTCTGAATTTATCCCTCCCTCCCCCTTTCCCCTTTGGGAGCCGTAAGTTTGTGTTCTGAGTCTGTGGGTCTATTTCTGTTTTGTAAGGAAGTTCACGTGTATCATTTTTTAAGATTCCACATATAGGTGATGTCATATGGTATTTGTCTGTCTGACTTACTTCACTGAGTGTGATCATCTCTGGGTCTAGATGGATGTAGTTTTAATAACGCTCCTTGTAGAGGAGAGATCGTGTATGCGGTGGGTGAAGCTTTTTAGGGTTAACGGATATTGTAACTGTACAGCAGGCTCAGCAAACACTGCCTCAAAGGTGCAGATGGTGGATGGGGGTGAGTAACGCAGGCCTCTGCCCTCAGGAGCTCAGAGGCAGCAAGCTTTGAAACAATGATTCCAGTTTATAAGTAAGATCGGTAATCAAAATAGTAGTAATTAAAACACGACGGGAAGGATGCAGGGAAGGAAATGGAGTGGGGAACAGGAGCGGAATGAAGGGTTATAAGGGCCCCTGGTTGTTAAAGCCCGGTCTGCGGGCCAGCAGCAGCAGCAGCCTTCCTGGGAGCTTGTAAGAAAGGCAGATTCTCAGACCGTGCCCCAGAGCTGCTGAAGCTGAATGTCTGCGGGCGGGACGGGGACCCAGCCCTCACGATTTGCCAGGTCACCTGTTGCAATCAATAAAGTGTATCAGGGAGTTTTCCTGCGTTCTTACATGGATGGCAGGTTTTACTTTGCCCATTAGTACAACTTACCCATTTGGTTTCTTTTAAGGGTCGTGCTTTGGTGTCATCCCTAAAAACTCTGCCTAGCCCTAGGTCACGAAGATTTTGCCCATTTGTACAGGGCCATAAACATCACTCAGGGATTTACGCAGGCAAAGGCATCCCTGGTTGAAGAAAGAGAAAATGGCCTGCGATGCTGCCTTCATTTGGGTTCTCTCAGAAGCGGAGCCTGAGACGAGGATTCTGGTGCAGGGCGTTTCTTGGGTGCTGCAGGGACCCTGGGAGGGGCGACTGGGAGAAGAAGGCACCCGTTAGAGCCTGGGCTGTTAATGCAGCTCACCATGTGGGCAGCCGGAGCTCAACTGCATGCTTTGGAAACTCTAGGAAATGATGCTTGCAGTGTCAAGAGCTCCCCAAGTCACCTGTGGGTTCACTAGGAGGACCTAGGGGACTCGGTGTATAGTTGTCTTCGCTGCTGTGACTTCCTCTGATGGAAGGATATAAAGCAAAATCAGCAAAGGGAAAAGGCGATGGGGCAAAGCCTGGAGGAAACCAGGCTCCGGCTGCCAGAGTCCTCTTCCCGTGGAGTCCCACAGGGATGCGCTTCCTTTTCCCACAGTGAGCTGAGGCAACATGGGTGAAGTGCTCTCTACCCAGGAAGCCTGTTAGTCTCAGTGCCCACATTTCTGTTGGGGGGCGGGTCCTGTAGGCACTCTCTGTCCAGCTTGTATCAAAATTCCAGACTCCCAGAAGGAGAGCAGGGGTTCAGTATCAGTCACAGTATTTGGACAGCCAGTTTAGGTACCGTGAGCCATTCTTATCAGTTCTGGGGATGGTGTCAACCCTCCCGAAATCCACGTTCCCAGGTGCCAGCTGAGGGCCAGCCTTGCCAGCAGGCCTTCCTGAAGAGAGCAGTCTCTGGCCTGCAGTGCTAAGTCTTTTCTGCACAGGTATGAAACACATGCCTTGAAATGACCCCATTCAGGGGGCGAGGCAGTGGGAGTATTTATGCACCAGTTCTCGAGACATCGGTTAATACCTGCTCCCAGTAATGCTCTTCAGGCGTGCCACGCCAGCAGAGCCACCTTCCACGGGGCCGGAGGCAGTGACCTCAGGCACACACATACAGCTGGGAATCAGCTGGAGCTCACTGGAAGGTCTTGAGGGATATGGGTGGGGCACTGGGAGCATCAGGTACAGTAGTTATTCTAGAAATTGGGTGGGGACGACAGAGCCGTGTGTCCAGGGCAGTTCACATGCGTGTAGGCATGCGGCAGTATTACAACTGTGGCTGAAACGACCAAGGTCAAGGCTTCCCTCTAACTTCCTTGGGCTGTGGCAGGAATGCTGGGTAGGAGGCACCAGGAGAGCCATGGATGGGCACCTCCTCCCTGTGTCTGCCTGTTTGTTTCTCTTCTTCTGAGCCTCTCATATGCATATATTTGTTCACTTGATGGAGTCCCATAAGTCCCTTAGTGTGTGTGTGTGTGTGTGTGTGTGTGTGTGTGTGAGTGAGCGAGCATTGTGGGGGCAGAAGATACTTGTATGTTTAACAAATGTTTGCTATAGCCTCAAACATGCATGGCAAAATAATTTTTTTTCTTTATCCACACGAGCACATTGCGAGACCCGTGTCTGCTGTGTAATTTGAAGTTAGCTGTGAATTTGTATTGGATTGCATTTTTGAAGCGTGTCATGGGGTTGTGTGCACAGAGATCCAGGGCATGAACAAAGGCAGGCCCGCGTCCCCTCATTCATTTTAAGGTCCTGATTCACCCCCCCCCTCCCCCAGTCAGAGAACTGAGTGGATGGGGAGCTGGCCTGGCTGCCCTAGGAGGAGGGGCTGGGGGGAAAGGGTTTACACTGGATCACAAGTTCATGATGATGATCGTGGTAATGCAGGCCTCGAGTAGAGGTGTGACACTCTTCAAAAGCAGGAGCTCCAAGACTGCCCTCTTCCCCAGTCCCCCCTCCAGGATCACAATCTGCATTTTAATAAGACCCCAGGGGATTCATGGGCTCATCCCAGCCTGATTCAGGCTCTCAACTGAGAGGCTGCACTTTGGAAGCACCTGGGGAGCTTTAGAAATGCTGATGACTGGGCCCCCCAGACCCGGCTTTAACTACTCCGGGCTGGACCTGGGGTTGGGGGCCTTTGTGAAAGGCCCCAGGTGATTGGGCTGTGCAGCCAGGGCTGGGACAGGCCTGGGACCTGCTCACTGCACCTCCACAGAACTCTCCTTTCTCAGCCACCAAGACACCTGCCCTCCTGCCTGCCTCTGACCATGGCTTCTTTTTTTAATTAATTAATTAATTAATTAGGCTGCGTTGGGTCTTCATTGCTGCACGCCGGCTTTCTCCACTTGTGGCGAGCGGGGGCTACTCTTCGTTGCGGTTCACAGGCATCTCATTGTGATGGCTTCTCTTGTTGCGGAGCATGGGCTCTAGGTGCACGGACTTCAGTAGTTGTGGCACGTGGGCTCAGTAGTTGTGGCTCGCGGGCTCTAGAGCGCAGACTCAGTAGTTGTGGCATACGGGCTTAGTTGCCTCGTGGCATGTGGGTTTTTCCCGGACCAGGGCTCGAACCTGTGTCCCTTGCATTGGCAGGCAGATTCTCAACCACTGAGCCCCCAGGGAAGCCCCTGACCACGGCTTCTTAATCTGCTTGGTCCGTGATTCTGTCTCTGGCCCCCAGTCCCGCCTGGCTCCCCGCGTTTCTTCTTTTGAGATTCTTTTCCCATATAGGCTATTAGAGAGCACTGAGTAGAGTTCCCTGTGCTGTACAGCAGGTTCTTAACTAGCTATCTGCTTTATATCTAGTAGTGTGTGTATATGTCAGCGCCGATCTCCCAATTCACCCCTCCCTCCTCCCTAGGTTTCTGACTTCAGCCCGGTCCCTTTTCTATAGTCAGAGTGTGGTCCGCAGACTGGCAGCAATAGCTTGTGAGAAATGCAGAGTCTCAGGCCCTACCCTGGCCATGCTGGATCAGAATCCGCATTTTAGCCAGCTGTCCAGTGCTCCAAATGTGGGGGAAGGTAGGAGAGGCGCTGCTCTCGCTGTCAGAGCGGGGAGAACTGGTGGGAGGGGCGCCGCTCTGGCCGTCAGGGTGGGGAGGACTGGTGGGAGGGGCGCCGCTTTGCCTGCCAGGGCGGGGAGAACTGGTAGGAGGGGCGCCGCTCTGCCTGTCAGGGCCGGAAGAACTGGTAGGAGGGGCGCCGCTCTGGCTGTCAGGGCGGGGAGAACTGGTGGGAGGGGCGCCGCTCTGGCCGTCGGGGCCGTGAGAACTGGTGGGAGGGGCGCCGCTTTGCCTGCCAGGGCGGGGAGAACTGGTGGGAGGGGCGCAGCTCTCGCTGTCACGGCGGGGAGAACTGGTGGCGTTGGCAGGAGCCAGGGAACCCGGCCTCAGGAACTGGAAGGCCTTTACTTATTCAGTTTCTCGGGTGTCGCTGTTGACATTGGCGCGGGCCGTTCTTTGCTGTTCGGCCGTCCTGCGCATTTAGGATGTTTATCAGCATCCCTGGCCTGTACCCACTTGATGCCACTCCCCGACCTCCCCCGCAATTGTGACATTCCGAGAATGTCTCCAGGCACTGCCAAGTGGCTGCTTAGGGACACAGTTGGTCCTGGAAGGCCACTTTGGGGAGAAATGACCTGTGAATCCACATGGTTCAAAGGTCACCAGTTGACTCTGGGGCCCCCAAATATAACCCCTGCAGGGAAGTGCCCAAAAGGCTCGTTTGGTCCAGTTTTGAATTAAGGCAGAATTTCTCCACCTCAGTGCTGTCGGCACTTGGGGCCGACCTGGTCACTGTAGGGTGCTGAGCAGTATCCCTGGCCTCCACCCACTAGATACCAGCAGCACCCCTGTCTGAGGTGACAAAATGTGCCCAGTGACCCCTGGGGGCAGAATTGCCTGTTGGGAGCCACTGGTCCGTCCATCGTTGGTCTGTGTCGCCCAGTCTCATCCCCCCGCTGTAGACCCGCCGTAGAGGTGGTGGCTCCCAGGGTAGCCACTCCCCTGGAAAGAGGGTCCTCCTTTTCTCTGTCGTCCGCATGTGGCACTGCATGGGTCTTCTGCTCGCCCCACAGCCAGTCGCTGTGCCTGGCGGTTGGCGACTGTCATTGGCCAGCCTGGGTCACGTGCCCACGGTGGGGAGGGGAAGCTTTGGTACCAAATGGAGGGGGGGGATAATTCTGGGGGGGGGCGAGAATGGCCTGCCCTTGCACTCCTGTGCGCAGGTAAATGCTCGGCTGCACTACCATCTAGTCAGTAACCAGCTCGTCTAGCGAATGCCAGGTGCCGGCGTTTCTCTGCCTGTTTCCAGGCCACCTTGGAGGGCGCTCAGCCCTTTTACAGGTGAGCAGCCCAGGCTCGGCGGGGCTGGAGGCACCCACATTGGCCTGCAGGGCCCAGGTGTCCTAAGCCCCCATGCCCCCTTCAGCTTCTTCCTCCAGGCCTCCCTCCACGGGCCTGTCAGAGGGCTCTTTCAGAGCATCCTCTTCTTCTCCAAACACTTCCGCATCTCAAAAGAAAGCGAGCGTTTTTAGGCAGCCCCGAAGTCCCTGCCCATCGAACTGGAGCTTTTCTTCCCTCCAGAGTCCCCTTCTACCCAAACCTCCAGGACCGTGGAGAGTGGGGAAGGGATTGTGCTCCAAAGAAAAATGACACTGCTATCGCCGGAAGAAGGAACAGATGCGTGCTGGGCAAAAGCCACAAATGAGAATCGTGCCTAAGAAGCTGCATTTCCTGATGGGCAGCCCACATTTTCAAACACTTCTTCAAATTGCAAAGTATAGCAAACACGCCCCAAAGTGCATAACACCTGACTGTATGGCTTAATGGATCGAGCACGAAGTCTCATGTCACCACCTAACGTATAATTTATAGGATGCCACGTAGATGGAATCACACAGTGTGGATTCTGACGCGACTCGACTCTTCGGTCAGCAGGCTGTGTGAGACACACCCACTGCAAGCACACCTTGGGAAGCACTGGAGTCAGAGGGTGTGTAGAAGCCGAGAAGCCACTGAAGGTGACAGAGGAGTGGCCATGGGTCGGAGCGGGAATTGGCCTTGAGTTGCTCAGGGCACAGAGCAGAAGCCATGGGCTGTGGAGACAGGAGTTCCTGTGACCTGAGGCAGGAGCTGGGGCTAAAGGAGGCTGAGGGAAGGATGGCAGGTGAGGCAGGGCAGGGTACTGGTTGGAGCAGATGGAGAGGAGGCAGGCCCCGCCCAGTGGACTCAGCTGCCCCAGGCAGCAGGGCTGCTCACACAGCACCCTCTGGTGGCCCCGTGGTGCAGTGACACCCCCTCTGAGCCCCAGGGAGCCCAGGCTGGTGGCCTTCAGAGGAGCGGCCAGCACCAAGGAGCTGGCGGCCAGCAGACGTCAGCCCTGAGTTTAGTGCCTGCTGTAATCCATGCAGGTTGCAAGAAAAGTGACTTGTGATTGGTTGTTGGAGCTTCTGGAAAATCTGTAAGACATGAAGCTTTTTTCCATATATTTTGTTTTTAGTTGTCATCTAAGGCCTGGCTCTGAACTCAGTGTTCTGGGATCCTCTCCTCCTTGTGTCCTACTCCTTTCACGGTCTCTTGTGAGTACGTGTGATCTCTAGCCCTGATGGCCTTGACCACTTTGTCAAAGTGATGCTATGACCATATTTGTATTCACAAGCCAGGGGCATCTGGTGTCTTGAAGCATTAGGATACCTAACTTGCTGGAGAAACTTTTCTGATGGTAGGATATTCTAGAAACCTTGATGTGTATGTGTGCGTGTTAAGAACTACCTTTTATTCCCTTGCAGCTTCCAGGTTGAAACGTCGCTCGGGAGGGCCTGTGCTTGCATTTGCAGGGTCCCATCCTTCCTCTCCAGAATCCTGTGCAGGACAGCCATACCTCTTCATCTTTTTTTTTTTTTTTTTTTTTTTTGCTGTACGCGGGCCTCTCACTGTTGCGCGCTCTCCCGTTGCGGAGCACAGGCTCCGGACGCACAGGCCCAGCGGCCATGGCTCACGGGCCCAGCCGCTCCGCGGCATGTGGGATCCTCCCGGACCGGGGCACGAACCCGTATCCCCTGCATCGGCAGGCAGTCTCTCAACCACTGCGCCACCAGGGAAGCCCGCCTCTTCATCTTTGTACATTCCCAGTGATTGGTGATGCTTGCTTTGCTGCTTCTGTTGGTAGGTGAGGCTTGAAGGCTTGCCAGTGGCTCTGGCACTGTGGACAAGGGCCTGGCAGGTGGCAGATGCCCCGTGACTGCTTGTGTCAAGTAGCGCCCAGCAGCCCCCGAGTGCGGCCTCTTTCTGTAGGTCGCGCGTCAGGGCACACAGGCACATGTCTTCTTTCTGCTCTGTCTGGGCTGCTCTGTGTTTCAATGACTGAAGGGCTGAGTAGACGAATTGTAACCGAGGCTGCATGGCCCCTGAGCTGAAAATATTTCTCATCTGGCCCTTTGTAGGAAACATTTGCCAAGCCCCGAATGGCAGTTGAGTTACTGCGAGGGCACAGGGAGGAGACAAACGGCAAGGCCAGCTTGCTGGAAAGGCTCACGGGGCCGGGATGAGGTTTTGGTGGCAGTTTCTCCCATGCCCACACTGCCAGAGGAACCTGCTGGAACTCACCCTTGGGGTGACCAGCCTTCCTTGCTGATTGGAGACTTTCGACTTTTTTTTTTTTTTTTTTTTTTTGGCCGCACTGTGCAGCCTGCAAGATCTTATCTCCCCGACCAGGGATCGAGCCCGGGCCCTTGGCAGTGAAAGCGCAGAGTCCTAACCGCTAGACCGCCGGGGAATTCCGAGACTTTTAATATTTTAATCTGGGTGATGACTTTTCGTTCCATCTGCCCAAGTCATCTGGGGATTAGCTAGTAGTGTCATGGTTCCAAGTGGGAAACCAGCCAAATGTCCATCCACAGTAGAATGGATAAACTCACTGTGGTCTGTTTGCACCATTGAATACTATAGGACAGGAAGCGGCAAAGAACGTCATCCCGTGGGCCAAATCCAGCTCACTGCCTGAGCCAAAATGAGCTAAGAATTGATTTTTATATTTTTTAATGATGCAAAGAAACTGAAGGAACTTGGTGACAGGTGAAGATTATATGAAATTCAGACTTCATTGTCGATAAGTCGAGTTTCATTGCCACATAGCCCCAGCCATTAATTTGTGTATTGTCTCTGGCTGCTTTTACGTGACAGTGGCAGAGTTGAGTAGTCCCGACAGAGGCCACATGGCCCACGAAGCTACAGATATTTACTCTCTGGCCCTTAATAGAAAAAGTTCACTGTTGTAGAGCATAGAGAATGAATGAACAATAGTTAGATAAACTCAACACCATGGGTAGATCTTACAACACAGTGTAGAACAGAAGAAGCTGGAAACAAAATATCCCGTTTATATAAAGTTCAAAAACGGGCAAAATTCATCTGTGGTGTGAGGATAGTGATTACCTTTACAGGTGGGGTAGGGGCCTGGAAGGGGCCGTGAGGGAGCTTCTGGGCGCTGGTCACGTTCTGTCCTTGATCTGGGAGCTGGTTATGTGCGTGAGCTCACTTTGTGAAAATTTGAGGAGGTGTACACTTAGGACTTTTGCCTTTTTATGGATAGATGTTTATTTCAATGAAAAGCTTACTTAAGAAAAGTGATTTCAGTCTGACAGCTCCTCAAAAGGTTAAATGTAGAGTTACCATATGACCCAGTAATTCTGTTCCTAGGTGTCTACCCAGGAGAACTGAAAATACATGTCTACGTGAAGACTGGAATGACCATAGCAGCATTAGTCACCATAGCCCCAAAGTGGAAACAGCCCAGATGTCCATCAGCTGATGAGTAGACAAACACAACATGTGTATATCAAATACAACGGAGTATTATTCACCCATAAAAAGGAGTGAAGCACTGATGCTCCAACATGGGCAAACCTTGAAAACATTATAATAACAGAAAGAGGCCAGACACAAAAGGCCGCATATGATATGATGCCATTTCTGTGACGTGTCCAGAAGAGGCAAATCTGCAGAGAAGGAAAGCAGATGAGTGGTTACGA
The DNA here is from genome assembly GCF_011762595.2 of Tursiops truncatus. Lineage (NCBI taxonomy): Eukaryota > Metazoa > Chordata > Mammalia > Artiodactyla > Delphinidae > Tursiops > Tursiops truncatus. The sequence continues at coordinate 3,195,977 of NW_022983136.1, forward strand.
GGGGCTGGGCCAGGAGAGGGACTGCTGTGGGCATGGGGTTACTTGTAGAGGATGAAAACTTCTAGAATTAGATAGTGCACCTCTGTAGCCAGAAGGAGAAGGTCCCAAGATGACAGCCACCTCGCCTGCTCTTTCGTGCTGCCCTTCCAAGCACAGGTGACTCGAAGGTTGACAGGGGGAAGGCCTGACTTTTCCACCAGGTAATCCAGACCTGCCCCCAGATCCAGGCCAGATGAGTAATGCAGAGCAGTTTCCAGAACATAAGTAAAATGAGGACGTTAGATTTGCTACTTCTGTTTACTAAAATAGCAGTTGCACGAAAAACAGGGCAAGTTGGAAGATTGTAGATAACTCACTTCCTGGACTTGCCCTGTGATTATGCCCAGGCCAGTCCGGCGTCCCTGGTCTCTATTTCCCTCTGGCTTGATTGGAGAGGAGCAAGCATCTTCCTAGCAGCTACTGGTGCACATGCATTTCCATCAAGGACAGGAGCGTGGACTCTTGGCTTCTTGCTGGTTACAAGATCCCCCTGCTTACCTGGGGCTTGCTTTTTCTATGTTTTTAATAATCTTTTCTGAGTTGCACTTTTGGGTTCCCATTTCTAACTGTTAAGGGCAATAATGCTCACAGATATCTCTATAGCTTTTGAGGATGTGAGATTATCACTCAGATGATCTCAATTTTGCCAACAGTGAAGATTATGTTCTTTTTTCAAATGATTTTCTGCTCTGTAATGACTGATAGAAACAGTTGTCAGTGAAGACAGCTCTGAAATTTCTGGAAAGTTCCCTAGGCTTAACCAGTATTTGTGCAGAGACAAAAAGTTTTGATGAATAAAGATTCTTTGCTTGTCCCAGAGCGTGTGGAAGGGGCGGGTACTAAGATTCAGTCTCTGTGACATCTGCTCTGGGTGGAAAGCACCTGAGAAACAGTCCAGCCCAGGACTGTAGTTTTTGAGAGGAGGGCGGTGAGGGTCAGCGGGGGTCAGCGGAGGTCACACAGCCAGATGGGATTCACGCAAATTTCTCGGTTAGTGGTCTTTTCATTTTGAGTAGATGTATTTCATTTGAAAGAAAATAGTCTCTAATAAATGTAAACACTTTGAGGAGTTTTCAGGAGAAGATATTTAAAATGCCAGGCATGGATTCGTGTTTTAATGGCCTCACGAGTTCTTGGTGAACAGAAATCGCAGCAGGTCCCCCAAACGTTCAGTTTGACTTGCTTAATCTCCCTGAGCAGAACTGGAATCCATCAGGTCCCTTCTGTGAGCTACAGACATCAAAGGACTGATTAGATAAACTTTGGGAATGAGGGAACATGCAGGGTGGTAAGGAAAATGTGTTTTCATGAAATACTTAAGGGTTTTTTTTTTTTTAAACATTATTATTATTATTTTATTGGAGTGTAGTTGCTTTCCAATGTTGTGTTAGTTTCTGCTGTACAACAAAGTGAATCAGCTATACGTATACATATATCCCCTCCCTGTTGGACCTCCCTCCCCGCCCCCCCCCACCCCAGCAATCTCGCCCATCTAGTTCATCACAGAGCACTGAGCTGAGGTCCCTGTGCTGCACAGCAGGTTCCCACTAGCTATCTGTTTTACACGTGGTAGTGTATATATGTCAATTCTATTCTCCCAATTCATCCCACCCTCCCATTCCACCCCCCATGTCCATTCTCTATGTCTGCGTCTCTATTCCTGCCCTGCAAATAGGTTCATCTGTACCATTTTTCTAGGTTCCACATGTATGCATTAACACAACGATATTTGTTTTTCTCTTTTTGACTTACTCCACTCTATATGACAGGCTCTAGGTCCATCCACATCTCTAGAAATGACCCAGTTTCATTCTTTGTTATGGCTGAGTAATATCCCATTGTATATATGTGCCACATCTTTATCCGTTCATCTGTTGTTTTTTTTAACATATTTATTGGAGTATAATTGCTTTACAATGGTATGTTAGTTTCTGCTGTATAACAAAGTGAATCAGCTATATGTATACATATATCCCCGTATCTCCTCCCTCTTGTGTCTGCCTCCCACCCTCCCTATCCCACCCCTCTAGGTGGTCACAAACCACCGAGCTGATCTCCTTATGCTATGCGGCTGCTTCCCACTAGCTATCTGTTTTACATTTGGTAGTGTATATATGTCCATGCCGCTCTCTCACTTTGTCCCAGCTTACCCTTCCCCCTCCCCATATCCTCAAGTCCATTCTCTAGTAGGTCTGCATCTTTATTACCGTCTTGCCCCTAGGTTCTCCTGACCTTTTTTTTTTTTTTTTTTAGATTCCATATATATGTGTTAGCATACGGTATTTATATTTCTCTTTCTGACTTACTTCCCTCTGTATGACAGACTCTAGGTCCATCCACCTCACTACAAGTAACTCAATTTTGTTTCTTTTTATGGCTGAGTAATATTCCATTATATATATGTGCCACATCTTCTTTATCCATTCATCTGTCGGTGGACACTTAGGTTCCTTCCATGTCCTGGCTATTGTAAATAGTGCTGCAATAAACATTGGGGTACATGTCTCTTTTTGAATTATGGTTTTCTCTGGGTATATGCCTAGTAGTGGTGTTGCTGGGTCATATGGTGGTTCTAGTTTCACATTTTTTTTTTTTTTTGCAGTACATGGGCCTCTCACTGCTGTGGCCCCAACCCGCTGCCGAGCACAGGCTCCAGAAGCGCAGGCCCAGCGGCCACGGCTCATGGGCCCAGCCACTCCGCGGCATGTGGGATCCTCCCGGACCAGGGCACGAACCCGTGTCCTCTGCATCGGCAGGCGGACTCTCAACCACGGCGCCACCTGGGAAGCCCCTATTTTTACTTTTTTAAGGAACCTCCATACTGTTCTCCATAGTGGCTGTATCAATTTACACTCCCACCAAAAGTGCAAGAGGGTTCCCTTTTCTCCACACCCTCTCCAGCATTTATTGTCCGTAGGTGTTTTGATGACGGCGTTCTGACTGGTGTGAGGTGATACCTCATTGTAGTTTTGATCTCCATTTCTCTAATAATTAGTGATGTTGAGCATCTTTTCAGGTACCTCTTGGCCATCTGTATGTCTTCTTTGGTGAAATGTCTATTTAGGTCTTCTGCCCATTTTTTGATTGGGTTGTTTGTTTTTTTGATATTGAGCTGCGTGAGCTGTTTGTATATTTTGGAGATTAATCTGTTGTTGGTTGCTTCATTTGCAAATATTTTTTCCCATTCTGAGGGTTTTCTTTTGGTCTTGTTTATGGTTTCCTTTGCTGTGCAAAAGCTTTTAAGTTTCGTTAGGTCCCATTTGTTTATTTTTGTTTTTATTTTCATTATTCTAGGAGGGGGGTCCAAAAAGACCTTGCTGTGATTTATGTCAAAGAGTGTTTTTCCTATGTTTTCCTCTAAGAGTTTTATAGTGCCTGGTCTTACATTTAGGTCTTTACTGCATTTTGAGTTTATTTTTGTGTATGGTGTTAGGGAGTGTTCTAATTTCATTCTTTTACATGTAGCTGTCCAGTTTTCCCAGCACCACTTATTGAAGAGACTGCCTCTTTTCCATTGTATATTCTTGCCTCCTTTGTCATAGATTTTTTGACCAGAGGTGTGTGGGTTTATCTCTGAGCTTTCTATCCTGTACCATTGATCTATATTTCTGTGTTTGTGCCAGTACCATACTGTCTTGATGACTGTAGCTTTGTAGTATAGTCTGAAGTCAGGGAGCCTGATTCCTCCAGCTCCATTTTTGTTTCTCAAGATTGCTTTGGCTATTTGGGGGTCTTTTGTGTTTCCATACAAATTGTAAAATGATTTGTTCTATTTCTGTGAAAAATGCCATCGGTAATTTGATAGGGATGGCATTGATCTGTAGATTGCTTTGGGTAGTATAGTCATTTTCACAATGTTGATTCTTGCAGTCCAAGAACATGGTATATCTTTCCATGTGTTTGTGTCATCTTTGATTTCTTTCATCAGTGTTTTATAGTTTTCTGAATACAGGTCTTTTCCCTTCTTAGGTACATTTATTCCTAGGTATTTTATTCTTTTTGTTGTGATGGTAAATGGGATTGTTTCTTTGATTTCTCTTTCTGATCTTTTGTTGTTAGTGTATAGGAATGCAAGAGATTTCTGTGCATTAATTTGGTATCCTGCAACTTTACCAAACTCATTGATTAGCTCTAGTAGTTTTCTGGTGGCATCTTTAGGATTTTCTTTGTATAGTATCATGTCATCTGCAAACAGTGACAGTTTTACTTTTTCTTTTCCAATTTGTATTCCTTTTATTTCTTTTTCTTCTCTGATTGCCATGGCTAGGACTTCAAAAACTATGTTGAATAATAGTGGTGAGAGTGGACATCCTTGTCTTGTTCCTGATCTTCGAGGAAATGCTTTCAGTGTTTCACCATTGAGAATGATGTTTGCTGTGGGTTTGTCATATATGGCCTTATTATGTTGAGGTAGGTTCCCTCTATGCCCACTTTCTGGAGAGTTTTATCATAAATGGGTGTTGAATTTTGTCAAAAGCTTTTTCTGCATCTGTTGAGATGATCACGTTTTTTATTCTTCAGTTTGTTAATATGCTGTATCACATTGATTGATTTGCGTATGTTGAAGAATCCTTGCTTCCCTGGGACAACTCCCACTTGATCATGGTGTATGATCCTTTAATGTGTTGTTGGATTCTGTTTGCTTTTGTTGAGTTTTTTTTTGCGTCTACGGTCATCAATGATGTTGGTCTGTAATTTTCTTTTTTTGTGATATCTTTGATCTTGGTATCAGGGTGATGGTGGCCTCGTAGAACAAGTTTGGGAGTGTTCTTCCCTCTGCATATTTTTGGGGGAGTTTGAGAAGGATAGGTGTTGGCTGTTCTCTAAATGTTTGATAGAATTCGCTTGTGAAGCCGTCTGGTCCTGGACTTTTATTTGCTGGAAGATTTTTAATTACAGTTTCAATTTCATTACTTGTGATTGGTCTGTTTATATTTTCTAATTCTTCCTAGTTCAGTGTTGGAAAGTTGTATCTTTCTAAGAATTTGTCCATTTTTCCAGGTTGGCCATTTTATTGGCATATAGTTGCTTGTAGTAGTCTCTTATGATCCTTTGTATTTCTGCGGTGTCAGTTGTTATTTCTCCTTTTTCATTTGTAATTTTATTGATTTAAATCCTCTCCCTTTTTTTCTTAGAGTCTGGCTAAAGGTTTATCAATTTTGTTTATCTTCTCAAAGAACCAACTTTTAGTTTTATTGATCTTTGCTATGTGTTCTTCTTTTCTATTTCATTTATTTCTTCTCTGATCTTTATGATTTCTTTCCTTTTACTAACTTTGGAGTTTTTTTTGTTGTTGTTGTTCTTCTTTCTCTACTTGCTTTAGGTTTAAGTTTAGATTGTTTATTTGAGATTTTTCTTGTTTCTTGAGGGGAGATTAAATTGCTATAAACTTCCCTTTTAGAACTGCTTTTGCTGCGTCCCATAGGTTTTGAGTTTTTGTGTTTTCATTGTCGTTTGTTTTTGTGTATTTTTTAATTTCTTCTTTGATTTCTTCAGTGATCGCTTGGTCATTTAGCAGCATAGTGTTTAGCTTCCACGTGTTTGTGTTTTTTGCAGTTTTTTTTTCCTGTGATTGATTTCTAATCTCATAGCATTGTGGTCGGAAAAGATGCCTGATGAGTCCAGGAGGGATATGAACTATTACTGTACCCATTTTACAGATAAGGAAATTGAGGCACAGAGAGTTTAAGGCTTGGGTAGAACCCCATGGCAGACATAAGTTGGCCTGGACCTTAGCACAGAAGTCTGGTTTTTCCCGGGAAGCAGAGCCAATCAGATTTAAGAGGATGGACAAACCAAAAACTGTTAAAAGAAACTTTGTTGTTAACTTCAATGCTGATTTAGTAACTCAGAATGAGGCGTGGGCTAGAATTTTCAGGAAAGGTGCTCTCTGTTCTCTGTACCTGAAGTGCTCCTGGAAGCCATGGCACAGAGCCAGGGACTGCTTGGGGGTGTTCTTGGTGGCTCCTACCATCCTTTTCTGAGGGTCAGATGTCCCCCAAATCATCCTGAGGATGCCAGTGCAGAGGAGACTGGTCTGGACTCATGAGGCTGTGCAGGAGTCAAACTGACAAGCTAATTCTCTTTGTACTTTTTTTTTTCTAGGCTGTCTCATCTGCTCACAGATTTATTTTTGAGTCTGTTTATCCTATGTGTGATAAAATTGGGACTTAGACATTTTTGGTAGGTGCGTAGATGGAACCTAAAAAAATTCTGTAATGGGGCCTTGCCTTTGTTACCGCGGCGGTTCAGAGATAACCACACACTTAAAGGAACTCAAAACACTTCAGTGAAGATTGACCACATGCCAGAGACAGTGATGGGAGTGCAAATATAAGTAAGTCATTTTTCGTCACTGCAGAGGGTCATGGTGGAGTGGGAAGATGTTCCAGCCACAATGTAATTAGGAGTTCTGATAATGCTTTGGGGCAGAGTGACATCAGCAAAATGGTAAGATAGAAAGCTGCGGCTATTGTTCCCTCACAGAAACAGCAATAACAATGATATAGAGACCTTTATGAGAATTCTAGATTCCGGTCAGGAAGTTGCAGGACCCCAGAAGAGCACAAAGCCAAAAACAGTTGCTTTGAAACAGATAAGAGGAGTGATTTCACTTTACCTGTGTCGGCCCCTCCTCCAAGATGGCACAGTTCAGCAGTGAGAGAGACTGCCTGCAGTTTCTCCTCCTGGGGAAAGAGAGAGTAGAACGTGTCTCCAACATCTCAACCTTTCAGAGCCCTACCTCAGGGCTCGCCTTCCTCCCCACTTATAGCACTGATGGAACCAGCATAGGTTGGAGGCCTGAGGGTAGCTGAGAACAGTGAAAGTGGTGGGTGGCTTGTGGCAGCTGGCATGGATTTGCATGATTGGGAGAAGACCCTCAACTTGAGGCTTCTCACTCATGAGGGAGAGGAGTAAAGAGTGCGTCCAATGTCCTGGCTTTTCTGAGGACAGCCTGAGGGGACTGGTTTCTGTTTAACTTCATTCCTCATTTGGAGCAAGAGACAGGAAGAGAGGTGGAGTTTGCATCCAGCTCTCTGGATTTTTGCAGGGCTGCCTGAGGAATTGATTTCTCTTTGGTCTGATTAGAGGTATGGACAAGGAGCTGCCTGGTTGCCACTGAGAACCCAGGAGAGTGAGGTGGCTTGCTGCTATAGAACCAGAGAACTTGCAGAGCCAAGGACAGATACCAGAGGGAGCAAGAGGTTATGATCTCGTGAACAAATAAACTGGCAAGTTCCTTTAATTAGTACTTTACACGCACAGGTCCAGAGAAAATGCATCAGCAGAAAAGGTTTGAGAGGCCTCCAGATTCTCTAGTTGGGCTGACTAGTGAAGGTCCTTCTCGATACAAAACTAGTTTGTAAAGACTGGGAGAGGTGGCTCTCTTTTCACATGTGTAGATACCAATAGCAAAGTTGAAAGAACATGAAGAATGGGCAAACACGACTCAACCAAATAAACAAAATAAATAACCAGAAACCAATCCCAAAGAAACACAGGTATATGATTTACCTGATAAAGAATTCAAAGTAAACTGTCATAAAGATGCTCAACAAGCTCAGGAAAACAATCCATGAATAAAACGAGCATTTTAACAAAGAGATAGAAAATATAAAAAAGAAACAGAAATTTTGGAGCTGAAGAATATAATAGTAGAACAGAAAACCTCACTTGAGGTGTTCAACAACAGACTTGATGGAACAGAAGAAAGAATCAGTGACCTTAAAAGCAGGTAATTGGAAATTATCCAATCAGAGGACCAAAAAAAAAAAAAAAAAAGAGTGAAGAAAGCCTAAGGGACTTAAGGGACTCCATCAGGTGAAAAAGTACATGTATATGGGAGTCTCAGAAGAAGAAGAAGAGAAAGAAAAGGGCAGAAAGCTTATTTAAAGAAATAATGACAGAAAACTTACCAAATCTGGGAAGGAAAATGGACATCCAGATCCAAGAAACCAAAAAAATTCTGTAAAAGATGAATGAAAGAAGTCCACACTGAGTCACATTGTAATCAAACTGTCAGGAGTCAAAGATAGAACTGTGAAAGCAACAAGAGAAATCCACTCATGTCATACAAAGACTCCCCCATAAGACCGTCAGTGGATTTCTCAGCAGAACCTTTGCAGGCCATAAGAGAGTGGGATGACATATTCAAAGTGCTGGGGAAAAAAAAAAAAAGAAACCCCAGCTAACCAGGAATTCTATATCTGGCAAAACTGTCCTTAAAAAAATCAAGGATAGATAAAGACTCCCAGATAAACAAAAGCTGAGGGAGTTCGTCACCACGAGACTTGCCTTAGGAAATGCTAAAGGGAGTCCTTTGAGGTGGAATGAAAGGATGCTAAACAGCAACACAAAAACATTTGAAAGTCTAAAACTCGCTGGTAATCATATGGACAAATACAGAATACTGTAATGCTGCAGTGGAGGTATGTAAATCAGTGAATTCTGGTATAGAAGTTAAAAAAATAAAGTATAAAAAAGAACTATACCTATAAAAAATGTTAACAGGTGCACAATATAAAATACGTAACTCATGACATCAATAATATAAAATGTGTATGGGGGGAGAGGTAAAAGTGTAGAGTTTCTGTATGTGATTGAAGTAAGTTGTTATCAACTTAAAGTAAATTTTTATCACTATGTTTTATGTAAGCCCCATGGTAACCACAAGAAAATACTTATAGAAGATACACAAAAGAAAATGAAAAGGAATCAAAGCATGTACCTACCAAAGAAAAAAATCAAATGAAACACAAAGGAAAACAGTAAGAAAGGAAAAGAGGAACAAAAGAGCTACAAGACAGGCAGAAAACAATGAACAAAATGGCAGTAGTAAGATCTTTCTTATCAATAATTATTTTAAATGTAAATGGATTAAACTCCCTAATCAAAAGACTTCACGTGGCTGAATGGATTAAAAAAAAACCAAGATCCAACTCTATGCAGGCTGTAAGAGACTCACTTTAGAATTAAGGACAAATAGAAGCTGAAAGTGAAAGGATAGAAAAAGATATTCCATACAAATGACAACCAAGAGAGCAAGATGGCCAGAAGAAACAGAAGACTTGAACAGTGGTATAGATCAAGTGGACCTAACAGACATTTGTCGAATGTTCCACCCAACAGTAGCAGAATACACATTCTTCTCAAGCACACACAACATTCTCCAGGATAGATCTCATGTTATGTCAACAGAATAAGTCTCAACAAATTTAAGAAGATTGAAATTATACCAGCTATGCTCTCTGATCACAATGGAATGAAACGATAAATCAGTGGAAGGAAAATAGGAAAGTTCACAAACATATGGAAATGAAACAACGCACTCTTGAACAACCAGTGGGTCATAGAAGAAACCAAAAGGAAAATTAGAAAATATCTTGAGACAAATGAAAACAAAAACACAGCATACCAAAACTTATGGGATGCAGCAAAAGCAGTATTAAGAGGGACGTTTATAGTGATAAACACCTACATTTAAAAAGAAGATTCTAAATAAACAACCTGACTTTACACCTCAATGACCAAAAAAAGAACAAACTAAGCCCAAAGTTAGCAGAAGGAAGGACATAATAGTGATTAGGGGAAATAAATGAAATACAGAATAGAAAAGCAGTTGAAAAATCAATGAGACTAAGAGTTGGTGTTAACATCAATTTTTTGTTAAATAGCCCCATCTTTTTGTTAAAGGTCAACAAAATTGACAAAGCTTTAGCTAGACTAAGAAAAAAAAGGAGAAGACTCAGATAAAATCGGCAATGAAGGAGGAGACATTGCAACTGATGCCACAAAAATAAGAAGGATTATAAGAGACTCCTATAAGGAGTTATATGCCAGGAAACTGGATAATCTAGAAAAAACTGATAAATGCCTAGAACTATACAACCTGCCAAGACTGAATAATGAGGAATAGAAAATGTGAACAGACCTGTAACTAGTAAAGAGGTGGACTTTGTGATAAAAAAGCCTCCCAACATAGAAAAGCCCAGGACCAGATGGTTTCATTGGTGAATTCTATCAAATTTTTAAAGAAGAATTAATTCAGTTTCTTTTCAAACTCTTCTAAAAGAAATTGAAGAAGAGGGGACACTTCCAGACTCTTTTATGAAGCCAGCATTACCCTGATACCAAAGCCAGAAAAAGACACTACAAGAAAATAAAATTGGAGACCAGTATCCCTGATGAGTATAGATGCAAAAATCCTCAACAAAATACTACAAACTGAATTCAACAGCATATTAAAAGGATCTTACACCATGACCAAATGGGATTTATCACTAGGTGCCATGATGGTTCAACATCTGAAAATAAACCCATGTGATACACTACAATAACAGAATGAAGAATAAAAATTACATAATCATCTCAATAGATGCAGAAAAAACATTTGACAAAATTCAACACCCTTTCGTGATTAAAAACATTCAACAAGCTAGGATAGCTTGTTGAATATGAAAAGCCCACAGCTACCCTCATACTCTGTAGATCCTCTCTTGCTTTTAAGGATTGGATAAAAGACCTAGGTGCCCTTTGTGTCTTCCAAAGTCCCTGTGTAAATATGGTTGTGTAAGAGAGATGCTCTTTCTTCAGGATGGTCACCTCCAGTGTGAAGTTCGATTCCATCCTGTCTCTGTTGCCAGCTGTGTTATCTGTTGCTGCAACTAAGTTAGTTGTCCTCCCTTGCAACTAACCTAGCCATCTTCATTTCTTCTCTCCCTTGGAGCCCACGTAAATCATACCTGTTAAACATTGTTATGATGCTGCTACATGACAACCCTTTCAGAAACACCTGGTGGCTTAAAACAATAACCATTCATTTTTCTCACGGTCTGCAGGTCAGCTGGGTGGTTTGATTGGGTCAAAGCCAGCTGCTCTTGGCTGGGCTCACTCATGAATCTGTGCTTGGTGAGCCTGGATGATCTAGGATGGCTTCAGTTGAGATGACCCACCTTGACTCCCTGTGGTCGCTCATCTTCCAGCATGTAGCCTAGGTTTCTGCTCATGGCAGAAGGCCAAGGAAGAAAGCAGAGGCCGCGTCGCCTTTGGGGTCTAGACTCAGTACATGCATGCTGTCACTTCCACTGCATGTCCCAAGGCCAGCCCTGATTCAGGAGCTGGAGAAATAGACTCTACCTCTTAATGAAGAGGAGCTGCAAGGTCCCACTGAAAATGCTGTAGATGCAGGGACAGGTAGAGAATCTGAGCTGGTTCTGTGTTCAGTCCACCGTGTAGATCGGGAGTCAGCAAACGTTTTCTGTAAATGGCCGAATAGTAAACATTTGAGGCTTTGGGGGCCATTTGGCCTTTGTCATAACTACTCAACTACTCAACTTGGCGATGTGAAAGCAGCCATAGACAATATGTGGAGTGGGCATGGCTGTGTTCCTCTAGAACTTATTTACAAAGTCAGGCAGCAGGCCGGATTTAGCCCACAGCCTGCAGTTTGCTGTGCTCTGACCTCGACGATCCAGACCAAGTAGGAATCTCAGATGCAGGATCTAGGATGCTGTCCTTCCTGAAATCATAAGCAGAGGTGTCATCTGCCAGCAGAAGTGCTCTTATTGGCGAGAAGAAATAAAACCAGGTGAGAGGAGCAAGGGCTCCCCTCTAAGGTGCAGATGACTATAGTTGACCCTTGAACAATGTGGGAGTTAGGGACACTGACCCCCAGCGCAGTCGAAAAGCCGCATCCTGCTCTCACTGCCTCAAAACCAAAGGAATTGATGAATGACTCACCCAAGGGCAGGAAGCTGAAACAGTCTGGATAGAATCAGGACTCAAACCCTAGTTCTTGTGATTCTACATATTGGGCTCTCTAATCGAACACAAACTTTTCCCCTCACGTAGGTAAAGATCTGTAAAACGAAAATACAGGTATGATATTTATCGAACTAAATCCACGTATAAGTGGACCCACCCAGTTCAAACCTGGGTTGTTCAGGGGTCAGCAGTCTTTGCATCCCTTTGGGTGCCGTATTGAACTTACACAGGTTAAGTTTATTTATCATCAAGTCCCTGGAGTTCATTCCTTTTTGTTCCTGTGTTTGGCTGGATCCTCATTTCCTATCCATCTATATCTCCCAGGGGATCCCAGATAGAATTCTTTCCATTTTTCTTTTCTTAAAGTTTTTGGCCATGCCACACAGCTTGCAGGATCCTACTTCCTTGACCAGGGTTCGAACCCCTGCCCTCAGCAGTGAAAGTGCTGAGTCCTAACCACTGGACCACCAGGGAATTCCCGCTTTCCGTTATTTCTGACCTGGATGCCCTCTTCTTACGCTTCTGGTCCTCCTGTCTTTCTTAACCCGAGCTTCAGAAGCGAAGTGACCACCTCCTTCTGGGCCCCCAGGGAAAGCCTCCAATTAGATCTACGGATTAGATCATGTTTATTTTCCTTTACCAATTATGCGTCTGATTGTCAGGACGATGACATGCTCCACCAAAGTTTAAAGATACATTTGTTCTCCAGAGTGACTTTTTGTTTCAATCATTATTGCCTGGAGTTGTTGCTTGACTAGAGATTTGATTAAATTTCAGGTAACATGAACTTCTTTTTTTTTTTTTTTTTTTTTGCGGTACGCGGGCCTCTCACTGTTGTGGCCTCTCCCGTTGTGGAGCACAGGCTCCGGATGCGCAGGCTCAGCGGCCATGGCTCACGGGCCCAGCGGCTCCGCGGCATGTGGGATCTTCCCGGACCGGGGCACGAACCCGTGTCCCCTGCATCGGCAGGCGGACTCTCAACCACTGCGGCACCAGGGAAGCCCATGAACTTCTTTTTAATAGAATGTCCAGGTCTCTGCAATTCTTCGATCTGCTGGCTCGGGTTTTCTTACACGGGCTACCCATTGTGGGTCAGCAGCCTGCCATCTTCTTTTTCCCCTCAGAGATTTTCTTTACCGCATAAAATACAAGGCTATTACCATCTTGTTTTTCTAGAAATGAAAATGAAATCTTTGCTTTCTAATTTTATTCCTTCCCTTTTATTATTGGTTGCCACTGACTTCTGCAATATGATTCTTCCCTGGACATTAATCAGTGGGTATAGTTTTCAGCTTGACATGGCTCAGACTTCAAGCTTTTAAAGTAGCAAAGTTGCATAGACAGTCAATAAATCAATAACTATCGCCATTTTATTGCTTGTAAGGTGATTACTCCACTTTACCTGTAGCGACTTTTCAATTTGATCAAAATGCAGTTTTGTCAGGTCGTGGTTGAGTCCTCCAGATATAAAAATACATAAAGCAATTGAGAGAAGCCTGTGCTCAAATATTTTAATAACTACCCTGCACTTCTTTAACCATCTTATTCCGGCACTTTTGTGGTTCCCGTCCTATAATTCAAATTTCCATGCTCTTTGCCAAAGAAATTTTGGTTTAGTGTTTATTCCAACCTCTTGTCTTTGTAAGAGTGTATTATTTTTCTTGCTAACTGGTGGTGAACATTGGTCCTGCTGCAAAGCGTTTTCTCTGTGTCTGATTATTTCCTGTGTGATCTGTAAATCAGGTTCTGATGGTGGTGTAACATGGAAGATGACTTGGTTTATTTGAGATTGTTTTCCAGACAATGGGAGGCGGAATAATAGGAGCGGAATTATTATCTTAGGCAGGAAAGGAAGAAATCCTCCACTTTGCTTACTGCCCTGGCAGCAGGCACCCTTTTGACTGTATTTTAAGGAAAATTAGAAGTGAGGGCCTGCACTCAGGGCTGCTTGCCCGGGGCAGTGTGCTGCCAGCCTGGTATGGCTCTTTGTCTTAGTCTGTTCCTGCTGCTATAACAAAATACCACAGACTGGATGGCTTATAAACAACAGACATTTATTCCTCACAGTTTGGGAGGCTGGCAGTCTGAGATCAGGGTGCCAGCATGGCCAGGTGATGGTTCTTTTTCCAGTCACAGATTTCCTATTGTGTCCTTACATGGTGGAAGGGGCAGAGGAGCTCCCTGGGGCCTCTTTTATAAGGGCACTAGTCCCATTCTTGAAGGTACTGCCCTTATGACCCAGTCACCTCCCAAAGACCCCACCTTCTAATACCATCCTTTGGGGGTTAGGCTTTCAATGTATGAATTTGGGTGGGGAGACACACACGTTCAGACCATAGCATGGCTCACGTGGCAGGTTGTCCTGCCTCCTTGTCATCCCCGTGGCATCCCCCGCCCGCCCGCAGTGCAGAGGACCACTCCCTCTGTGGATCACCTTGGCTCCCACCAGTGAGTTAAGTCTTAGCATTTTCACTCTGCTGTTGCTGTACGTCTCGAGTATCCGCAGAGGTTGTCTGCCTCAGTGGTCCGCTTTATCTCCCAGGAGAACCGGTTACTGGTTTGACTACAGTGATTTGGTTTTGAGTGGTATGCCTCAACCCTGTTTCCCCCAGGCCTCTCATGTTGATGCCCTGCTTTTGCAGAAGGTGAGGTTTTCCAGAAATGGTTATAGTTGACCCTCATTATGAGCGGTTGGTTCCGTATTTGTGAATTTGCCTGCTCACTAAAATGTATTTGTAACATCCAGAGCAATACATGGGGCGCTTGCCCAGTCATTCGCACAGTGCACGTGCAGAGCCTCAAAAAGTTGGAGTTGCCAGGAATGCACGATCCCAGCTGAGGTTGGAGAAATTGGTGCTCTGCCGTCTTGTTTCAGTGCCCAGACCAGAAACAAGCGTTCTTTTCACAGTCTCTTTAGTGCCATATTTTTCGCATTTTTGTGCTTTTTTTTATTGGTAATTTTGCCGTTTGCAGCGGCCTTGAAATGCAGGGCAGGAGTGTCTGTAGTGTTTCGAGAAGCCTTCTGTCTGTAGCCTTCATGAGAAGGCTGTGCTGGGCCTCATGGAGAGAATATGTTTGTTAGACAAGCTTCCTGCAGCGTGAGTAACAGTGCTGTTTGGCTATGAGTTCAGTGGATGAACCAACGATATATATTTGATAAGGTGTCTTTAAACAGAAACACACAAAACAAGGTTGTATATTGATTGGTTGCTGAAGATATTCTGACCAGAGGCTCGAAGGAACCTAACCCTGTAATTTCTCTTGGGGACGGTGATTTAGTACTCACTAATTAGGTGGCCATGGTGACTTTATAGCACAAAACTACCACAAATAATAAGAAAGTAACATTTGTCAGAAACAGACTCACAGACTTAGAGAATGAACTTACGGTTACTGAGGGGAAGGGTGGAGGAAAGGGATAGTTAGGGAGTTGGGGATTGACATGTACACCTGCTGTATATAAAATAGGTAACCAACAAGGACCTACTGTGTAGCACAGGGAACTCTGCTCAATATCCTGTAACAACCTAAATGGGAAAAGAATTGGAAAAAGATACATGTATATGTATAACTGAATCATTTTGCTGTACACCTGAAACTATCACAACATTGTTAATCAACTATACTCCAATATAACATAAAGATTTAAAAAAAAAAATTAACGTTTGTGTCTCCCCAAAATTCATATGTTGAAACCTAATCCCCAATGTGATGGTGTTGGGAGGAGGGGCCTTTGGGAGGTGATGAGGTCATGAAAGCTGAGTCCTCATGGATGGGATTAGTGACCTTATAAAAGAGACCCCAGAGAGCTCCACCAGATGAGGACACAGTGAGTAGATGGCCACCTGTGAACAGGAAGTGGGCTCTCACCAGACACTGAATCTCTAAGTAAGTGCCTTGATCTTGGACTTCACAGCCTCCAGAACTGTGAGAAATAAATGTGTGTTGTTGATGAGCCACCCAGTCTGTGGTATTTTTGTTACAGCAGCCTGTGCTCACTAAGACAGACTGTATGTATCTTTCATCACAGCAGAGGTGCCTATGCTGAAATGTCTTTCCTGTGCAAAAAAATAGCACACGTGGATTGTTCTGCCAGGTCTGTGCAGATGTTCTGCTCACGTTTTTAACGACAGGTTTTCTCTCCCAGGTGTAAGTAGCATGGTCAATGCAGGAGCGATGAGTGGCTCTGGAAACCTGATGGATTTCCTTGACGAGCCGTTCCCTGATGTGGGGACGTATGAGGACTTCCACACCATCGACTGGCGGAGGGAGAAGTCACGGGACACCGACAGACGCAGAAAGGTACATGCTGTTCATAAGGACACTGTGAGGGGAATCCCTTCGGAGGGCTGGGCCATGCTTCTATCGGACAGTCACTGAGCTAGAGCTTGGGTTCATGTGTCGTGTGCTGAGCTAGGTTCTAGAGAAGAGAAGGGCTAGTGGGAGAGGCAGAGATGTGGACAGGTAATTGTAATACCAGGTGCTTTGGGTGGAAGGCTATGTCATACAGAGGTGTGGTGTGGAGGGCAAGGAGTGGGGCTCTGGAACCAGACAGATTGGGTGCATCCTGACTTTGACATCTTTAGGCTGGCTGACTTCTGGGGTGCCATTTCTGGACCCCATCTTCTCATCTGTAAGGATGGAGTTAATTATACCAGAAGATTAAATGGGGCTCTATGTGTATGAAAGCACATATTACAGTGCCTGGCCTCTCGTAGGCAGTCAATATATATTTTTATGGGCTGCAGTAAAGTTATGTATCAAGTGCTGTGGGGTCATTTAGGAGGGATGTTTAGGGAGGGAGTTTTTAGAGAGGGTGCGATCTCAGTGGGGTCTTGAAGGATGACTAAGAATTTGCCAGGCAGAGGAAGGGGAAAGGATTCTCATCAGGAGTGGCTTTTTTAGGTCACAGAGGCATGAAATACCGTGGCACATTTAGGCAGTTCAAGGAGCTCTAAGGTTTGGTGGCAGATTCACGGAAGGGGAGGACTAGAGATGAGTCCGGCCACGTGGGCGATGGGGCCACATTGGGAACCACTGAGTAGACCATGAAGAGGAGTTTAGATTTCCTTTTTTTTTTTTAAGATTTATTTTATTATTTTAAAATTTTATTTATTTTTGGCTGCGGCGGGTCTTAGCAGCAGCACACGGGATCTTCATTGAGACATGCGGGATCTTTTCATTGTGGCGCGTGGGCTTCTCTCTAGTTATGGTGGCTGGGTTTTCTCTCTCTACTTGTGGCTCACAGGCTCCAGGGTGCGTGGGCTCTGTAATTGTGGTCTGTAGTTGTGGCACACGGGCTGCAGAGCACGTGGGCTCTGTAGTTTATGGCACGTGGGCTCTCTAGTTGAGGTGCGCCAGCTCAGTAGTTGTGGTGCGTGGGCTTAGTTGCCCCACAGCATTTGGGATCTTAGTTTCCTGACCAGGGATCGAACCTGCGGCCCCTGCATTGTAAGGTGGACTCTCCACCACAGGACCACCAGGGAAGTCCCTGGATTTCCTGTTTACTTATTTATTTATTTGTTTGTTCATTTTTGGCTGTGTTGGGTCTTCATTGCTGCACGTGGGCTTTCTCTAGTTGTGGCGAGCGGGGGTTCCTCTTTGTTGTGGTGCGCTGGCTTCTCATTGAGGTGGCTTCTCTTGTTGTGGAACATGGGCTGTAGGCGCACGGGCTTCAGTAGTTGCGGTGTGTGGGCTCAGTAGTTGTGGCTCGTGGGCTCTAGAGTGCAGACTCAGTAGTTGGGGTGCACGGGCTTAGCTGCTCTGCAGCATGTGGGATCTTCCTGGACCGGGGCTCGAACCCGTGTCTCCTGCAATGGAAGGTGGATTCTCAACCGCTGTGCCACCGGGAAAGCCCTGGATTTCGTTTTCATGGCCACAGGATACAGAGAGATGCACTGCCAGGGGAGAAACAGGAAGCTTGGAAATGAGCTCAGGAGAAAGAGGAAGAAGATCTGACAGAGGGCAGTGAAGTGCCGATGGAGAGAGGCTTGGGGTCCAGATCCTTCACAGGAGCCGTTGCCAGGATGGAGGTGGGCAGTGGGGCCAGGATGACGCCCTGGCTGTGGTCAGAAGAGGGTGATGCCTTGGATGACGAGAGGAGGGAAAGGGGACGCGGCAGATTTCAGGGGGAGGCCACTGAGTTCGGTTTCAGGCGCTGTGAGTTTGAACTGTTTGTCCAGCCTGTGGCTGGAGCGGGTAGGCAGGCGAGAGAAGCCTGTGCAGTTCAAGGGCAGGGTCAGGGCTGTTGGTGGAGCGTGAGGGGTCCTTGGCATGCGACTGGGTGCTGAAGCTTTAGAAGCGGCCCAGGTGGCCTGGGTCTGGAGAGAGAGGTCAGGAGCAGTTGGGCCCCAGAGCAGTGCCAGAGTTAGTGGGTTCTGGGGGGCAGGCTGGGGCTCAGTGACGGATGCTTAGCGGAAGCAGATAGAGGTGAAGGAGGGCAGCCAGCAGAGTGGCCACAAGTGAAAGGCGGGAGAGAGTGGCGAGGACGGGGCCCCCTCCACGGAGGGGTCAAGTCGGAGACGAAGCAGCCGTGAGGGGGCCGTCGGCGACCGAGGGCGAGCAAATCCAGCGCAGCGCGTGTCCGCTCAGCGCCGGTTCCTTGGCTCGCAGCCTCGCCCGCATGTGCGCATGCTCTATATGGCTGCTCCTGTGCTACAACAGCAGAGTCCAGTAGTTGCCACGGAGACCATCTGACCTGCCGAACTGAAAATATTTACCTTCTGTCTCTTTACAGAAAATGTTTGCCAGCCCTTGCTCTAAAGGGTTATGAGGGGAATGATGATCTCAGGAATGTAGGTTTCTGTTAACACAGGGAGGCAAACGGGTGCTCTTACAATGTGTTTAGATGTAACCATCTGCCTGGAAAGCGTGATCCAGGCTGGCTCCTTCAGCCTTCTTGCTGTTAATCAAAACTACAGTGAGGTATCACCGCACACTGGTCAGAATGGCCATCATCAAAAAATCTACAAACAACAGTGCTGGAGCGGGTGTGGAGAAAAGGGGACCCTCCTACACTGTTGGTGGGAATGTAAGTTGATACAGCCAGTATGGAGACCAGTATGGAGGTTCCTTAAAAAACTGAAATTAGAGTTATCACGTGATCCGGCAATCCCACTCCTGGGCATGTATCCAGAGAAAACTCTTAACTTGAAAATACACATGCACTCCAATGTTCATAGCAGCGCTATTTACAATTAGCAGTAATCACGCCTCGGATAAACCTCATTGGCTATGATACTGCCACTGCACAAAGCTAACAGCACCATTCACAATAGCCACGACATGGAAGCAACCTAAATGTCCACTGACAGAGGAATGGATAAAGAAGGTGTGGTACATGTATACAACGGAATATTACTCAGCCATGAAAAAGAATGAAATAATGCCACTTGCAGCAACATGGATGGACCTAGAGATTATCATACTGAGTGAAGTGAGTCAGAGAAAAACAAATGTCATATGATGTTGCTTATATGTGGAATCTAAAAAACTGGCACAAGTGAACTTATTTACAAAACAGAAACAGACTCACAGACATAGAAAACCAACTTATGGTTACCAAAGGGGAAAGAGGGTGGGGGAGGGATAAATTAGGAGTTCGGATGAACAGATACACACTACCGTATATAAAATGGATAAACAATAAGGTCCTACTGTATAGCACAGGGAACTATATTTAATATTTGTTAATAACCTATAATGGAAAAGAATCGGGAAAAGAATATATAGGTATAACTGAATCACTTTGCTGTACACCTGAAATTAACATTGTAAATCAATTATACTTCAGTTAAAAAAAGAAAGCTCTTGGGACTTCCCTGGTGGTGCAGTGGTTAAGAATCCACCTGCCAATGCAGGGGACATGGGTTTGAGCCCTTGTCTGGGAAGATCCCACATGCCGCGGAGCAACTAAACCCGCGTGCCACAGCTACTGAGCCTGCGCTCTAGAGCCCACGAGCCACAGCTACTGAGCCCATGTGCCACAACTACTGAAGCCCACACGCCTAGAGCCTGTGCTCCGCAACAAGAGAAGCCACTGCAATGAGAAGCCCATGCACCTCAACGAAGAGTAGGCCCTGCTCGCCACAACTAAGAGAAAGCCCGCGCACAGCAACGAAGACCCAACACAGCCATGAAGAAAGGAAGGAAAGGAAGGAAGGAAGGAGGGAGAGAGGGAGGAAGGGAGGGAGGAGGGAGGGAGGAAGAAATGAAGAAAGAGAAGGAAAGTTCGTTCTTGTTGTTAACGTGTAGCTTGGAAAATGAAAGAAGGAATTGAAGTCTTTGTCGAAGAGGGTCTTTTGTGAACAGACCTTACGATTTAGGCTAAAATAATGATTTGTATTCAAAACGGTGACACCGAAGTGATGTCTTCCTTCAGAATGGCTTTGAAATAATCAAAGATCACATCACACTTAGTGAGGTTTTTTTAAGTAAGTGAACTTTTTTGGATTCTTTGGAGACTACCATGGCATCTTTCTAGCTCTGTGAACTAGAAAGCCCATTTAACCACTGTGCTAGGTAACTGAAAGAGTCACGTTAGCGGCAGTCTAGTTGCTTCATTATATTCGTTTTCTCAATCACCGTGTTTCCTGAGGAAACAGTTTCAGAGAAGGAAGCCTGAATTGGAAAGTGTGTCCACATCAGCTCCGATGTCTTTCTGCTTCTAGATAACCAGCAAAAGCAAGGAGTCCATATGGGAGTTCATCAAGAGCTTGCTGGACGCCTGGTCGGGATGGGCGGTGATGCTGCTCATCGGCCTGCTGGCAGGTACGTGGAGTGTTTCTCTTGTACTTCAGGCAAAGGGGCTGTTACTTGAAATACCTAAGGGCACAATACATGACGATACACTTAACATAAATCTATCATCAGTAAAGCAAAAAGACCCCAAGGCACGGACAGGCCCAGGTATGGTCATTGGAGCGCGGTACCGAGAAGGCGGGTTGGCCCTTTCCACACTGTACAAAGGTTTACCGCCATGCTGGATTTTATTGAAAACACACCTTCTATAGTACTTGGCCACGTAGAAGGCGAGAAAGGACGGGAACATGTTGGTCTCTAAAAATAAAACATATGAGACTGGCCTTTACTAACACCGGCAGGCCCTGAGATGAATTGTAAACATCGAGAGACGCTCACGGTAACGCGAGACACCACAGGGTCTGAGGTAGGCCCGGGGCGGGGGGGTGCCTCCAGCCCATGGGTTGTTCTGACCCTCAGCGACTCCGTGTCCTTCATTTTTATAATCCCAGCACCATGTTTGTGAGCAGTAGCTGTTTCCAGAATGAATGAATGAGTATCTGGAGGGGACACCTCCCCTTTTAATAGCAAATGCACAGCCCTCCATGGAAATTGTTTCCTGAAACTTACTTGCTTTTAGGAGGCTGTGAAGGTTAATGTCTAAGGAGAAAAAAATTTGATCATGCTGAAGAGATTCCCTTAAGAAACTCCCCCTGCCTGTAGTAACACACTAGTTCTGCTTATAGGACTGATCAGAGAATGGCTGTGTGATACAGGTTGAATATAGTACGTACTCGCAGAGCACCTGCGGGGCATAGGGTAAAATTTTGTGATTAGAGGACTTTGATTTCTGGCTGCCCTGTCACTCGTTACATCTACAGTGGTAAGAGGGGCCTGGTTGCCGGGGAGGGGCTCCCTCTGCCTGGCATGTCCTAAAGGGCCCAGGAGAGTGCTGAAGGGGCAGTCCTCTCCTTCCGGCCACAGCAGCTACCCACCCATTCCGCCCATCCTGTCCTTCCCCTCCCAGTGGCGCTCCCGGTACATATTGGCAGCAGTGCTGGGAGGGAATTCGAGTTCATGGACATATGGCGTTTTGCCACCCATTCATTAGGCTCTATGAAGTCCTTTAAAGGTAGGTGGGGGGGAGAGGGCGGGGAGGGTAGTTTGCTGCGAACTTCGATGTCTTTCTTTAGAATAGATTTATAAAACTGTACCCTGTGTTATTCTTGGCTCCTGGGAAGGAGGGATGAATACGGGAAATGAAGGAATCAGAGTAGATGTCTTGGCGTCCTGCTGGAGTCACACAGCATAGATTTATCAACTGATCTCAGAGCCCTGTTGGGCTATCTTTAGCAAGTCAGATACCGACCATCGGGCTTCACTGTTAATCCGATTTCCATCAGTTCTTTCAGGAAGAATCACCTGGGGAATTAAAAAAAAATTCTGCTGCCCAGGCTTCAATTAAATAGTAGCTCCCTGGAGATGACACCCTAGCATTGAGTAAAGCCCCCTTTCCCCTGTGATTCTGATATGCAGCCAGGGGTGAGGACTGCTGGAGAAGGGCGATCCCATGGTCACATCAGCAGATGAGTATAGGAGGGAGGCAAGAAAGAGATGATCTTGGCAGTGAAGGTGGCGAAAGTGTTCTTTTGATCTGGATGAAGGAAAAGCCAGAAAACTGCCCCATTCACCTTCCCGTTCCCCAGTGGCGAGCCCCAGGGGTCCCACTGTCTGGCTTGTCACCTCCGTAGTGGCAGGCAGCCCGGCATTATATTCCGACGCCCAAGACGGAGAGGCCCAAGCTGTGGCTCCTCTGCAGGGCGTTAACCAGGAGCCACCACTGGGTGTCGCTGTTGTTCCACACAGGGCAGTTTTTGTTCCAATGTCGTCATCTGCTTGAGGTGTTCTCTGACCAGCTTTTCTAAAAGCACGTCTCCCTCTCTGAGCCTCGTCGCCCTCGCCCACTATATGTATGTATGTGTGTGTGTACGTAACAGCTTTATTGAGATATAACTCACATACCATACAGTTCACCTAGTTAAAGTGTACAACTTGGTGGTTTTTAGTGTACTCACAGAGTTTTGCAACATCACCAAGGCCAATTTTAGAACATTTTCATCAGCTCCCAAAGAGCTTCCTACCCTTTAGCTATCAGCCCCAGGGTCCCTAGCCTCCGCTCAGTCCTGGGCAACCGCTAATCTACTTGCTGTCTCTGTAGATTTGCTTACTCTGGACATTTCATAAAATGGAATCATACAATATATGGTCTTTTGTGACTGGCTTCTTTTACAGCATAACGTTTCCAAGGTTCATCCATGCTGTCGCATGTGTCAGCGCTTCATTCCTTTTGGTTGCCATTGTAGGTGGACCACATTTTCTTTCTCCATTCAGCAATTGATGGGCATATGGGTTGTTTCCACTGTTCGGCTTTTGTGAATGTGCAGTTGTGAACATTTGCGTACATGTCTTGTGTTGGGTGTATGTTTTCATTTCTCGTGGGCAGATGCCTAGGAATGGAAGTGTTTGGTCAGGTGGTGACTCCTCGTTTAACTTTTTGAGGACGTGTCCGACTGTTCTCCTGCACCATCGTAGAAAATGGCTGCCATTGGAACGTGCTGTATTCTCCTCTCTAGCACCTACCACCTTCTGTTGGAGCCCCTCATTTACTTACTTATTCAATCTAGTGTCTTCTCGCACAAGCTGAGATTCCACGAAGGCAGGGACCTGAGTTTGCTTTGTTCACTGCTGTACCCCAGGGTGTGGAACAGTACGTGGCATGTAGTACGTAGGTGCTCAATAAATAGCCCTTGAGTGAATGGATGGACCTGAGTTTCCTGATTTTCATTCGTTTGTTGCTCTCATTCATTCAACATGGATATATAGTTCCAGCTATGTACCTGACGTGAATACAATGGCCCTTGCCCACTTAAAGGGGACACAGGGTCTAGACACCTGGCTTGATCCCCACCGTGGCACACAAACCAGACAAGAGACTCCCCCCACCCTTACAGACTAGTTGGAGTGTGTGTGTGTGCATGTGAGTGGTGTGTGTGTGTGTGTGTGTATACACATATATATAAATACTGATCATATCAGGATGTGATAGGTATGGTGATGGGGAGTGCCTGGGAAGTATACTTAGCCCAGACTTAGGAAATCAGGGGAGGCTTCCTGAAGGAGGTGATATAAATGCCAGCATCTGGAAGATAAATAGGAGCTTGGCGGGTTGGGGGAGGACAGTGCTATCTGAGGTGGTGCAGAGAGGAGGGCCTGGTGTGCCAAGGAACACTGTGCGTGGGATTCGTGATGGAGAGAGAGGAGCCTGGAGAGAAACGTGGGAACGGCGGTCAGAGCCTGCACGCTGCTGAGGATTCGGGTGTTCTGGCTAGAACAGTGGGCGACTGCTGATGGAACCAGGAGAGTGGCAAGGCCAGGTCGCCTGAGGCTGGCGTATGGCTGCCTTTGGGAATTGATGTTCTAATAAGGACCCAGTAAAAGTGTGAAAAGTTTGGTAGCGCAAAGGTATTCCCTGCCTTTGTAAAAGACTGGAATGGGTTATTCTAGAAAGAGACCTAAAATGGCCTTCTCTGACCCACTGCACACTCGATTTTATCCCACTCCTATCGGCCTTTCAAGTAGTTATTTACTTATGTAGCTCCTCAGTCCTTTATCCATAATTTTTTAAAAATCCAGAAAGTTCTAACAAGTGAGATTTTTCAAGCTGGATTCCATTTGATGGCAAAACTTTATTTCAATGACAAGGCAGTTATAAATGGTTTTGTCTCCATTTTGTCTGAATTGTCAGGTTTCCTGGAGGATATTCATGTGTGTGATGCCAGCATCCTGCCCCAGAAGCCGCTGAGGGGGTTACATGATTTATAGGGTGTAGGTACCCTGTTTCTAAGATTCGGAGGGCTGGTTCTGAAAGCTGCTCGGCCCCAGGGGCTTGCGGTGGGGGTCAGCGCTGCAGGTCTCTCCCTCCCACCCTATCGAAGACCCCCGAGGACAGCGTATCATTGGCCTTTGTGTCTCACTGGGCTGGGCACCACTTTTGCCACACCTGGTGCCCTGCCACTCGCTCAGGTGACCTCAAGACTGAAGAAAGAGGCTTCCTGGGTGCGTGGCAGTCCGGGGCACGGGCATCTCCGCCTGGCCCTCTGGGCGCACGTGCTGCCCTGGCCCATGCCTGCCGTCCCTCTGAGTGGCTCTCGCTTCTTCCAGGCACCCTGGCCGGGGTCATCGATCTCGCCGTCGACTGGATGACAGACCTGAAGGAGGGCATCTGCCTGTCCGCCTTCTGGTACAGCCATGAGCAGTGCTGCTGGACTTCCAATGAGACCACGTTTGAGGACAGGGACAGGTGGCAGAAGTGGTTGGAGCTGCTGGTGAAACAGTCGGAGGTGGGTGCAGGGGCGGGTCCTGGCTGGGAGCCCCGTGGGTGGTGTGGGGGGACGTCCGAGCTCTCACCTTGCAGTGTCTCTCCTGACCGTCGTTGTGGCTACTACAAGTGCCACTTGGCTTTTTCTAGCTCTAGGGTTCAAACTTCACTTGGAAAATCCTTTTCCACTATTTCATGTGCACTATGTATGTATTTTCTTTAAAGCCTTTTGTTTGGCTTTATTTTTCTTACTGAGAGAGATCTCTTGATCATGCTGAAGAAATAGGGTTGATTTTTATCCCGTCTGATTGAGAAGAAAAGTTTTTTAATAACAGATTTAGTAAGACATGATCCATATTCTGTGGGGCGTACCCATTAACGGGTACAATGCGATGGCTTTTAGGATATTCACAGAGTTGTGCCACCATCACCTCGATCTAATTTTAGAACTGTTTTTTTTTAACATTTTTTTTTATTCAAACAGAAAGTCGCAAAAATTATAATTATCCTCATCAGTTCACTCAGTCCCATGTTATTAATTTTTTCATCTTGGTCTTTTTTTAGCACTTTTATGAATTCATCAGTTTTCCATTAGAGTTCTGAAAATGCTTATTCATTCAGTTCAGCAGTATAGTCAATTACCAGAAACCTGTACTTGTCAGAGCCTTTTCCATGAATTCCTTGAAGATGAAACCCTTTTATAGGAACATTTTTGCAAAAGCATCAGAGTACACCCAGAACTGTCTGTAAATGACAAAAGACTTAAAAATGGCCATGGTTAAAGATTTGATGAAAGTTCATAATAATGCAGTTGACAAAGAAATTTAGTTATTTCTGAGATATACGTTTTAAAGTAATAACTAGAATTATGACTTATAACATTATACCAGGGCATATAAGATTTTTAGAATTTCATGTAATGTCTGAAACATTTATATTAACGTATTTCCATACAAATAACCCAAAGAAAGTTTAGTATTAGTTTCTTTTTTTTTTTTTTATACAACACGTTCTTATGAGTCATCAGTTTTATACACATCAGTGTATGCATGTCAATCCCAGTCGCCCAGTACAGCACACCACCATCCCCACCCCACCGGGGTTTTCCCCCCTTGGTGTCCATACGTTTGTTCTCTACATCTGTGTCTCAAATTCTGCCCTGCAAACCGGTTCATCTGTACCATTTTTCTAGGTTCCACATACATGCGTTAATATACGATATTTGTTTTTCTCTTTCTGACTTACTTCACTCTGTATGACAGTCTCTAGATCCATCCACATCATCCACATCTAAACATGACTCAATTTCGTTCCTTTTTATGGCTGAGTAATATTCCATTGTATTCTTTATCCATTTTTATGGCTGAGAAATATTTCATTGTATTCTTTATCCATTCTTTATCCATCTTCTTTATCCATTTGTCTGTCAGTGGGCATTTAGGTTGCTTCCATGACCTGGCTGTTGTAAATAGTGCTGCAATGAATACTGGGATGCATGTGTCTTTTTGAATTATGGCTTTCTCTGGGTATATGCCCAGTAGTGGGTTTGCTGGATCATATGGTAATTCTATTTTTAGTTTTTTAAGGAACCTCCATACTGTTCTCCATAGTGGCTGTATCAATTTACATTCCCACCAACAGTGCAAGAGGGTTCCCTTTTCTCCACACCGTCTCCAGCATTTGTTGTTTGTAGATTTTCTGATGATGCCCATTCTAACTCGTGTGAGGTGATACCTCATTGTAGTTTTGATTTGCATTTCTCTAATAATTAGTTATGTTGATCAGCTTTTCATGTGCCTCTTGGCCATCTGTATGTCTTCTTTGGAGAAATGTCTATTTAGGTCTTCCGCCCATTTTTGGATTGGGTTGTTTGTTTCTTTAATATTGAGCTGCATGAGCTGTTTATATATTTTGGAGATTAATCCTTTGTCCATTGATTCATTTGCAAATATTTTCTCCCATTCTGAGGGTTGTCTTTTCGTCTTGTTTATGGTTTCATTTGCTGTGCAAAAGCTTTTAAGTTTCATTAGGTCCCATTTGTTTATTTTTGTTTTTATTTCCATTACTCTAGGAGGTGGATCAAAAAAGATCTTGCTGTGATTTATGTCAAAGAGTGTTCTTCCCTTGTTTTCCTCTAAGAGTTTTATAGTGTCCAGTCTTAACATTTAGGTCTCGAATCTATTTTGAGTTTATTTTTATGTATGGTGTTAGGGAGTGTTCTAATTTCATTCTTTTACATGTAGCTGTCCAGTTTTCCCAGCACCACTTATTGAAGAGACTGTCTATTCTCCATTGTATATCTTTGCCTCCTTTGTCGTAGATTAGTTGACCATAGGTAGGTTTATCTCCGGGCTTCCTATCTTGTTCCATTGATCTGTGTTTCTGTTTTTGTGCCAGTACCATATTGTCTTGATTACTGTAGTTTTTTAGTGTAGTCTGAAGTCAGGGAGTCTGATTCCTCCAGCTCCGTTTTTTTCTGTCAAGACTGCTTTGGCTATTCGGGGTCTTTTGTGTCTCCATACAAATTTTAAGA
Organism: Tursiops truncatus; assembly: GCF_011762595.2. Taxonomy (NCBI): domain Eukaryota; kingdom Metazoa; phylum Chordata; class Mammalia; order Artiodactyla; family Delphinidae; genus Tursiops; species Tursiops truncatus. Next base: position 3,223,429 of record NW_022983136.1, read on the forward strand.
TGATTTGTTCTAGTTCCGTAAAAAATGCCATTGGTAATTTGATAGGGATTGCATTGAATCTGTAGATGGCTTTGGGTAGTATGGTCATTTTCACAAAATTGATTCTTCCAATCCAAGAACATGATATATCTCTCCATCTGTTGGTATCATCTTTAGTTTCTTTCATCAGTGTCTTATAGTTTTCTTCATACAGGTCTTTTGTCTCCCTAGGTAGGTTTATTCCTAGGTATTTTATTCTTTTTGTTGCAGTGGTAAATGGGAGTGTTTCCTTAATTTCTCTTTCAGATTTTTTCATCATTCGTGTATAGGAATGCAAGAGATTTCTGTGCATTCATTTTGTATCTTGCAACTTTACCAAATTCATTGATTAGCTCTAGTAGTTTTCTGGTGACAGTTTTACATCTTCTTTTCCGATTTGTATTCCTTTTGTTTCTTTTTCTTCTCTGATTGCCATGGCTAGGACTTCCAAAACTATGTTGAATAAGAGTGGTGAGAATGTACATTCTTGTCTTGTTCCTGATCTTAGAGGAAATGCTTTCAGTGTTTCACCATTGAGAATGATGTTTGCTGTGGGTTTGTCATATATGGGCTTTATTATGTTGAGGTAGGTTCCCTCTATGCCCACTTTCTGGAGAGTTTTATCGTACATGGGCGTTGAATTTTGTCAAAAGCTTTTTCTGCATCTATTGAGATGATCATATGGTTTTTATTCTTCAATTTGTTAATACAGTGAATCACATTGATTGATTTGCGTATGTCGAAGAATCCTTGCATCCCTGGGATAACTCCCACTTGATCATGGTGTATGATCCTTTTAATGTGTTGTAAGATTCTATTTGCTAGTATTTTGTTGAGGATTTTTGCATCTATAGTCATCAGTGATATTGGCCTCTAATTTTCTTTTTTTGTAGTATCTTTGTCTGCGTTTGGTATCAGGGTGATGGTGGCCTCATAGAATGAGTTTGGGAGTGTTCCTTCCTCTGCAATTTTTTGGAAGAGTTTGAGAAGGATGGCTCTTCCCTAAATGTTTGACAGAATTCACCTGTGAAGCCATCTGGTCCTGGACTTTTGTTTGTTGGAAGGTTTTTAATCACAGTTTCAATGTCATTACTTGTGATTGGTCTGTTCATATTTTCTATTTCTTCCTGGTTCAGTCTTGGAAGTTTATACCTTTGTAAGAATTTGTCCATTTCTTTCAGGTTTTCCATTGTATTGGCATAGAGTTGCTTTTAGTAGTCTCTTAGGATGCTTTGTATTTCTGCAGTGTCTGTTATAACTTCTCCTTTTTCATTTCTAAATTTATTGATTTGAGTCCTCTCCCTCTTTCTTGATGAGTCTGGCTAATGGTTTAGCAATTTTGTTTGTCTTCTCAAAGAACCAGCTTTTAGTTTTATTGACCTTTGCTATTGTATTCTTTGTTTCTATTTCATTGATTTCTGCTCTGATCTTTATGATTTCTTTCCTTCTGCTAACTCTGAGTTTTGTTTGTTCTTCTTTCTCTAGTTCCCTTAGGTTTAACATTAGATTGTTTATTTGAGATGTTTCTTGTTTCTTGAGGTAGGCTTGTATAGCTATAAACTTCCCTCTTAGAACTGCTTTTGCTGCATCCCATAGGTTTTGGATCATCGTGTTTTCATTGTCATTTGTCTCTAGGTATTTTTTGATTTCCTCTTTGATTTCTTCAGTGATCTCTTGGTTATTTAGTAACGTCTTGTTTAGCATCCATGTATTTGTGTTTTTTACTTTTTTTCCCCTGTAATTCATTTCTAATCTCATAGCCTTGTGGTCAGAGAAGATGCTTGATATGATTTCAGTTTTCTTAAATTTACTGAGGCTTGATTTGTGACCCAAGATGTGATCTATTCTGGAGAATGTTTCATGCACACTTGAGAAGAAAGTGTAATCTGCTGTTTTGGGATGGAATGTCCTATAAATATCAATTAAATCTATCTGGTCTATTGTGTCATTTAAAGCTTCTCTTTCCTTATTTATTTTCTTTTTGGATGATCTGTCCATTGGTGTAAGTGAGATGTTAAAGTCTCCCACTATTATTGTGTTACTGTCGATTTGCTTTTTTATAGCTGTTAGCAGTTGCCTTATGTATTGAGGTACTCCTATGTTGGGTGCATATATATTTATAATTGTTATATCTTCTTCTTGGATTGATCCCTTGATCATTATGTAGTGGCCTTCCTTGTCTCTTGTAACATTCTTTATTTTAAAGTCTATTTTATCTGATATGAGTATTCCTACTCCAGCTTTCTTTTGATTTCCATTGGCATGGAATATCTTTCTCCATCCCCTCACTTTCAGTCTGAATGTGTCCCTAGGTCTGAAGTGCGTCTCTTGTAGACAGCATGTAGATGGGTCTTGTTTTTGTATCCATTCAGCAAGCCTGTGTCTTTTGGTTGGAGCATTTCATCCATTCACGTTTAAGGTAATTATGGATATGTATGTTCCTATGACCATTTTCTTAATTGTTTTGGGTTTGTTTTTGTAGGTCCTTTTCTTCTCTTGTGTTTCCCACTTAGAGAAGTTCCTTTAGCATTTGTTGTAGAGTTGGTTTGGTGATGCTGAATTCTCTTAGCTTTTGCTTGCCTATAAAGCTTTTGATTTCTCCATCAAATCTGAATGAGATCCTTGCAGGGTAGAGTAATCTTGGTTGTAGGTTCTTCCTTTTCATCACTTTAAGTATATCATGCCACTCCCTTCTGGCTTGTAGAGTTTCTGCTGAGAAATCAGCTGTTCACCTTATGGGAGTTCCCTTGTATGTTATTTTTCCTTTTTCCCTTACTGCTTTCAATAATTTTTCTTTGTCTTTAATTTTTCCAATTTGATTACGCTGTGTCTTGGTGTGTTTCTCCTTGGGTTTATCCTGAATGGGACTCACTGTGCTTCCTGGACTTGGGTGGCTATTTCCTTTACCATGTTAGGGAAGTTTCAACTATAATCTATTCAAATATTTTCTCTGGTCCTTTCTCTCTCTCTTCTACTTCTAGGATCCCTATAATGCTAATGTTGTTGTGTTTAATGTTGTCCCAGAGGTCTCTTAGGCTGTCTTCATTTCTTTTCATTCTGTTTTCTTTATTCTGTTCCGCAGCAATGACTTCCACCATTCCTGTCTTCCAGGTCACTTATCCATTCTTCTGCTTCAGTTATTCTGCTATTAATTCCCTGTAGTGTATTTTTCATTTTAGTTATTGTGTTGTTCATCTCTGTTTGTTTGTTCTTTAATTCTTCTAGGTCTTTTTTAAACATTTCTTGCATCTTCTCGATCTTTGCCTCCATTCTTTTTCCAAGGTCCTGGATCATCTTCACTATCATTATTCTGAATTATTTTTCTGGAAGGTTGCCTATCTCTACTTCATTTAGTTGTTTTTCTGGGGTTTTATTTTGTTCCTTCATCTGGTACATAGGCCTCTGCCTTTTCATCTTGTCTGTCTTTCTGTGAATGTCTAGAACATTGTCATCGCCCCCAAAGAATCCTTTTTGGATCGGCAGTCACTCCCCATTTCCCCACGTCCGCCAGCCCTAGGCAACCACGAATCCACTTTCTTGTCTCTGCAGATTTCCCTGTTCTGGACATTTCATGTAAATGGAATCATACAATCAATCAGTGGACTTTTGTGTCTGGCTTCATTCACTTAGCGTAATGTCTTCCAGATTCGTTCGTGTCATACCATAGATTGGTACTTTATTCCTTTTCATGGCCAAATAACATTCCATTGTCTGGATAGAGCACATTTCATTTCTCCACTCATCAGCTGAGTAACATGGGTTGCTTCCACTTTTGGGCTATTATGAATGATTTTGCTTTGAACGTTTGTCTACAGGTTTTTGTGTGGACATATGTTTTCATTTCTTTTGGGTAGATACCTAGGAGGGGAATTGCTGGGTCACATGGCAACTCTATATTTAACCTTCTGAGGAGCTGCCAGACTCTCTTCCAGAGTGGCTGCACCACTTGAGACTCCAGCAGCAGTGTATGTGGGTTCCAGTTTCCCCACATCCTCACCGACCCCAGTTGTTATCTGGTTTGGATTATAGCCCTCCTAACAGGTGTGAAGTGCTGGCTCATTGTGGATTAAGTTACCATCTTCCAGTGCATCTTAGGAGCACGTTACAGAGGATGTTTGTGGGCCTTCTGTGATGGGAATATCCCAGGCCCAGGGGATGTAGCAGTGAAGCACAGACCTGTTGCTTGCCTTCATGGCACTCCAAGCTTCAGATCCACATACACATCTTAGCTGGGGAAAAGGGTTAGTTTCTAACCGAATTCAGTGGTTACCACAATGACTGTGGGTCATCGACAGATCAGAAGCCCAGGTGAGGGGGAGTTAGGTTGGAACGATTCACATTAGGGGCAATGTGAGGACCATTCAAGCTAGAAGTGTTCTTGGAAGATAGATGTGATCCCTTTATTCTCCTCTTCCCTCTCCTGCTCTCTTGCCCGATTGACTTAATGCAGCTGAAGACATTTGGAATGCACTTTGGCATTTGCTAAAGCTCTTTCTCAGTGGAGTTGAAAATTAATTCCTTCAAATCTCAGAAGTAGACCGGGATCTTGAAATCTCATACGTTCTCAGTGCTCTCCATTACTTCCAAAAATAAATTCTCTACTTGAGTTGATGGAGGTGGGCAGGCAGAATTGGCTGGGCGCCATGTTTGATTTCTTCTCTCCTAATTTGGGGGGAAACATGGCCGTCTAGCTTTTCAGCCATTTCTAAGATTTATACTTTGATTCAAAGAATTACTGTTAGTAAGGGTGAGACGTTATTTTTAGTCTCAAAAAAGTCCATTTTTCACTAGGTGAAATGTATTCCTCGGTCTGATTTCTCACCACATAGGGTGGAATATCTGTGATTGTTAAGGCTAGAGCCATCTCGTCGAGCATGTTTTTGCATTTTACAGGCACACGTGTAGCCGTGCCCACAGCCTGGCTTGTAGGTGCCCTCACTTTCCCTCTCCATCACGTGCGGCATCCAGATGGTGGCAAGAAGCTGAGGCCTGGAGAATTGTGGTCTCTGCGCACAGACCAGGTCCTCAGCCTCAGAGACCCCAGACTGTATATTTGGTTCAGAAAATGTTCCCCACACATCAGATAATTTGAACTATTGGGGCGGGGCCTGAGACTCTGCATTTCCAGCCCACGCCCAGGTCCAGGGACCACATCTGGGTAGCAGTATTCTGAAATGCAGTTCCCACACTTCCTCACTGGCAGGGCAGCTGCGTGCTGCGGCACGGATGTGGCCTTCATGAAAGCAAAGAGGCTGATCCACCATACACGAGACCAAACAAACCTTCCCGGGGCTCGAAGGCAGAATTTTCTCTTACACCTTTCATTAACTTGAGGGCCCGGAGCCATTAAAACCAAGCCTCATTGACAGTTTCTATGACTGCTGAGATCTCACCTGGTAGAAGGTGTGTGTACACAGCTCCCGGAGAAGCAGCCAGCGCTGTGTGTGTGAACCGACTGTAGCAATAGCAGCAGCTGATAAAGCCAACCCTGCCTCTTCGCTGACACAGGACCCGGAGAGAAGCTGCCTGGCGGAGGGGCAGGTGCGTCGCTCGGTTCTGCGGTGGCTCACGTGTTCTTTCTTGTTCTGTGTCTCGTTTAGGGTGCCAGCGCTTACATTCTGAATTACCTAATGTACATCCTGTGGGCGTTGCTGTTTGCGTTTTTGGCCGTCTCCCTGGTACGAGTATTTGCACCATACGCCTGTGGCTCTGGTATACCCGAGGTGAGTGGGGGCTGAATGAATTTCTTTTGTGCCAATAATAAGAATAGCAAATGCTTATGTGGCACTTCTGTGCTAAGCACGGTTCCAAGCATTGGACATCTGTTCACTCATTTAGTCCTCACAGGGAACCTATGAGGTAGGTACTGTTATTCTTCATTTGACGGTTGGGGAAACTGAAGCACAGAGAGGTTAAGTAACTTGCCCAAGGTCACTAAGCCGGTGAGCTGGGAGTCGAATCCAGCTGTCTGGCTTTATGCTCTGTTGCTTCTCAGCTGCTTAAATTCTTGTCTTTACAAACCAGGCATAACCCTTAAAGCCTGTGGAGTCAGAGTCCGTTAACCACACACACAAACGTGGCACTCTAGTAACTCATAAGTGCGTCTGTGATAGAACATGAAAGAGGACAACGGTGGAGGTTTACTGCTCAGAAAGCTTACTGATGAGTAAACTCCCTCGCCACGTTTTGCTCTTCTGGTGACAGGGTAATAGCAATCTTTAAAAAATGAATTCCACGTTCAGTACATGTGCCGTGAATGCACCCTTGTGGGTTCAGAGTTCTTCTAAATATTTTTCAGCACTTTCTTATAACCAGAGTATGATGGAAGTGACCTCATCGATCAGGAGGAATGCCCAAGAGCAAACTTCAGACCAAGGAGATCTGCTGGGTTAGAATAACGATGCTTGAGCAAATTCCCGAAAAGCCCACATAGTAAAACTTTTAGCCAGAAATCATTTTAAAAGCTCTTAGGTGATCATTCTAATCATTGCTGTTCCATTCTCCTTCAAGTCGGTGCTTCAGCAGCGCCCGTAGACGGCGGAGATGCCGAGTCGATAAAGATGTGAGCGGTCATGGCAGTGCACCCACACTCTTTGGTGGTGTCGCCAGCACCGCCGCTGGTCTGGGCAGTTCATGCAAAGGGCTGGGGTAATTAAAGGATCATCGAAAGGAAAGCTCAACATTGTCTTGATCCAGGAAAAGATTAAAAAAAAAAAAGACTATTTCATGCTGAACTTTGGATGGTTTATATGAGCGTGTTGCTGCAGGAGCCTGAAAAATAAGCTGCAATACCATCCTGTTTCCTCGGTACAGCCACTGCTGCTCTAAGGCACCATATGCATTCCTAAAAATCACAAAACTGCATCATCAAAACCACAGAGCTTGTGGGGAAGATGGGGCGAGGGGCACAGCACTCAGAAACTTCACTGGTGACACATGAAAAAGACGGGAACCTCATAAAAGCAGTAGCAGAGTTAGACACACGTTAAATGGTTAAGAAATGTGTGAATACTCCCCTAGTACATGCGTGAGCTGGGAGTCGTCTGAGACGTGTGCCTGTGTGCATTTTGTGTAGCCCTGCACGGCTCGATTCGCAGCTGCAGTTTTCCGCCTTGTGTTTCTCCCAGATGAAATTGTGCAGAAACAGATGCGAAATTGGCATTATGCTCAAGTTCTGCCCTGACTGCATGAATCACACTGGAACAAATTTGGGTTTTCCAAACAAGTGTTCAGGCAGAACTGACTGCGTTTTATTGGATATCGAAGACTGAAGGCACCTGGGACACTAAAAAGAACAGATTACTGTTGGCATCTTGGTTTCTGATCGCAATGCCCAACAGCAGGCGCTTTTCGACTCAAGCCGCCTATCAAAATAAGGAGATGGCCAGTGGGGAACTGGTGGGGAATTTAAAGCAGCAATAAAAGATGTGGGGGCAATCCCATCTTCCCTTTCCAAGAACCAGAGATGCGTGGCTTAGCTCACAGACAGACAGGGAACTCTATCTGGGAGGGGCTGGCTGGACCTGGTCTTTGTCCAAAGCGGGCATCTTTATTTGTGACAGCTGAACTCAAAAGGAATAAACTACTGAGTTGAGCATTGTTTCCCGTGTGACAAAGCACAAGGAACACACTGATGTGGATAAAACTCATAAAAGCGGTATCAAGTGAAAAAAGTAAGTTGCAGAAGAATATCTAAACAAAGTATGAATCTATTTATGTAGAGTCCCTAAAACAGCCAAAATGAAACAAGCATACTGTATAGTGATATACGTATGTGCTAAAGCTATAAAGAAAGGCAAGGGAATGATTGGAGGCGGGAGGAGGAAGGTTCCACTGAGGAAGCAAACAGGGCTTTCAAAGGTACCTGCTCTTCTGTCCTAAACTTGGTAGTGGGTACATGAACATGCTTTCAGCCGTATATAATATGTAACAGGTTCATGTCTCTATTTATAAAAGAGTTCACAATAATCTTTTCAAGTACCAGGAGCCCAGTGGAGATTTCATAATTAAGCTTTGGTTATTATGATTCAGTAGTAGAAAATTTTCCCTGTTATTATAGTAGAGCTTGAAATTCCTAACCTAAGGGTGCAATACCTACCCCAGTTCTTGGAGGAGAGGGGCAGAGTGAAAAGTAAGTGCAAATAAGTAGTTCCTGGATATAAAGGATGTCCTTCCAGTTAAAACCCAACGGACCATGCAAACAGCTCTACTCAGTTTGAGATACAGGGCTATTCTTCACTTCAGGAAAGATACTAAATGAGATAGAAAATACACTTCCCATCGTAGGAGGTGATCTGCTGTAAGCTGTTCCTGGTGTGCAGTGTCTGAACAAACTTTGAAGGCAGTGCACTTCTACACAGTTTAAAAATCACGCATCCTTTATAATGTTTGCTTCTGAAACATTTAGATTACTTTGGATGACAACGTTACTGACCAGGGTTCTTGACCTCCTTAATCAATAGAATGTGATCAGAGGCCAGGCAAGAAATTCAGGCAAGGCTTTATTGGGGCCAGAGCTGCAGCAGGGGGGGAGGGAGAACAAGTAACATGTGCCCTTGCTGGCTTACTTGCTGGGGGGCAGGGCGAGCTGGTTCCTGATATGCGGTGAGGGGAGGGGTGTGTCCAGGGGTCCGGCGGGAGGGGAGGCTTAGGGGGTCTGCCCACCCCTTTGGTGGTGTTGAGTGCAGCGGGCATGCGTAGTGCCCTGCTTTTGCTCCTGGCTCTTCAGAAGTGGCAGTGGGGCTTTTTGGTCTCTTTGTATCTTGTTGTCCAGAATTTGCCCCAACCGGGCATGCATGCAGTTACTTTTAGTCCCTTATAATTTCTCTGTATTTTGTTGCTAGATGTTTGTCCAGGTACAAGCATTGCAGCACTGCAGCAAAGGGTCCCAGGTCCCAGCCAGTGTCAAAAATTCCTTTGAAACATTAAAAAAACCCCACAAATTTAGAGACCATTTCTTTTCTGTGTAATAAATGGTCTTGTATTAGCTCTATAAAGCACATTTAAAAGTCCACACTAGTTCTTGGGCTTCAGAACTTAGAACGAACTGGGCAAGGATGACTCTACTACTGTCTGCTTCATTCATAGAACCACTGTGGACCGTATAAGAAATCACGTCCTCCTACGGACTTGCCTGGTGGCACAGTGGTTAAGAATCTACCTGCCAGGGGCTTCCCTGGAGGCGCAGTGGTTGAGAGTCCGCCTGCCTGTGCAGGGGACACGGGTTTGAGCCCTGGTCCGGGAAGATCCTACATGCCGTGGAGCAACTAAGCCCGTGCATCACAACTACTGAGCCTGCACTCTAGAGCCCGCGAGCCACAACTACTGAGCCCATGTGCCACAACTACTGAAACCCATGCGCCTAGAACCCATGCTCCGCAACAAGAGACGCCACTGCAATGAGAAGCCCGCGCACTGCAACAAAGACTAGCCCCCGCTCACTGCAACTAGAGAAAGCCCGCACGCAGCAACGAAGACCCAATGCAGCCAAATAAATAAAATGAAGGAAAAAAAAGTAATCATGCCCCCCTAGAACTTACTTTGAGTTGATGTTTCAGTTCTATACAATGTGAACTCTCTCACAAATATTTGCCAGAGAGGTTTTAAAGTTACCACCATCAAGTCACAAATGTGCTGCAATACATCGCACTAAAGCCCTGCTTGATTCAGTCTCTGTTGATCCAAATTAAAGCAAGCGATTGGATTTTGGCATCTACTGGGAATGAGTTTGCCTTCTTTAGTCCCTAGTTTGATCATGACAATTTTATAAAGTCATTTTAGAGAATTACAAAATACCTCTTACATTGTTCAATTCACCACATGTCATGGCTGGCAAAGGCTCAGGTAATTTAGATGCTTGTAATTTTCTAAATGGTGTTACGCTCTTCAGCTGTACTCTGGGGTCCAAATCCACATTAACTAACTGACAAAAAATTATAGATAATTTTATTCTAGGCAACACAAAAGGGCAGGATAGTGGCAGGCATACTAAAACGTCCCTTAAGTAAAGGGATCTGAGATCCCCAGAGCACAGGCTCAAATAGGCCCACTAGCACTAGTTAAAGACCAGTTTAACCACTGCTAGTTTGTCTGCCTTTAGTTAAAGGCTAGTTCAAGAAATACCATCTGATTGTAGAGCTGGAAGCCCTCACTTGTGTTCTCTAGGAAGGATCTTAGTGAGTTCTTTCGAACGGATGCCTACACGCTCGCTCACTGTTGGTCTTTGTCCTTGAATTAAGAAACAGATCTCTATCAAGATCTCTGTCTTGTGCCATACACAACAGGCCGTCGGCTGGATTTGGCCCGTGGGCCATAGTTTGCCGACCCTGATCTAAAGTTCAATTGATACTTTGTTGTATTTGCTTTGTCACATATCCAGCCATCTTTCAGTAGTGAAAAATTAACAGTTAAAATCAATAGATACAGAACAGTTAAAATCAATTTTCAACACAACAGAGGGTAAAATGCACAGGATAAATGCCATAAATAAAATGAGACTGATAATTACTTACTCAGTCCTCGTTATGATCTCTCATTACTCTCGGAATTATTAAGATTTACTATGCATTGAAATTGTTTCAGGGTTCCATTAATATATAAAATTAGGCGTTAATATAAATTCTCAATATAAAATTATAGCTAAATTAACAACTAAAGCAGCCTGTCCTCCATATGATTTAGTGAATCTCAGTTTGAAAGATGCTCAGAGGAGGGAGAGGTTACTTTCCTAGCCGTGGCGCTGAAGCGGCTCACTCCCTATCGTTCTCCATCCTGTGTTTCAGATAAAGACCATCTTGAGGGGCTTCATCATTAGGGGCTACTGGGGCAAGTGGACCCTGCTGATCAAGACTGTCACCCTGGTGCTGGTGGTGTCCTTGGGCCTGAGCCTTGGCAAGGAAGGGCCGCTGGTGCACGTGGCATGCTGCTGTGGCAACTTCTTCAGCAGCCTCTTCTCCAAGTACAGCAAGAACGAGGGCAAGAGGCGCGAGGTGAGCAGGTGCAGGATGAAGCGCCCTCCCACCCTCTCCGGGCTCACCAGTACCCGCTGATTTGCCGGAAAGGCCTCGGGCTGACGGGGAGCTCTTTGCTTCGCAGGTGCTGTCAGCTGCGGCCGCTGCTGGGGTCTCTGTCGCCTTTGGTGCTCCGATCGGGGGTGTGCTTTTCAGTCTGGAAGAGGTGAGCGTGGGCTCTGGAGGGCCCCGTGGTTCTGAGCGCCGAGGAACACATGGGGGTTCGGGGCGGCAGGAGGCTTCCCTCTCTAGCCCTCTGAGGACTAGATGCGAAGGAGGATTGAGAGATTCCTGCAGCTCATTAAGGAGCCGCAGTGTTCGCCATGAAATACGTGTTTTCGAGTCCTGTTGAAAACTTGCCAGTGTGATTTCTGGGGGAGATTTGCAGTCTCCTCTCTCGTTTTCATAAACAACACAATGAAGCATTTTTATGTTTTGCAACGCAAATGGATCTAGTCCAGCAGTTGGCCCACGTTGTCTGTAAAGGGCCAGGTAGCAAATATTTTAGGCTTTGTGGGTCTCAGGGCTCGGTCGCAACCACTGGGCTCTGCCCTTGTAGCGTGGAAGGCGCCGCAGACAACACGTGCGTGCGTGGCATGGCTGCCTTCCAACAAGACCTTCCCTATGGATGCTGAAGTTTGGATTTTATATCATTACCACTTGTCACTAAGTCTTGTTCTTTCGAATATTTCACATGTCACAAAATAATTCTCTCTTCCCCCACCCATTTAAAAATGTACAAACCGTTCTTAACTCACGTGCCCTCCAGGTACGTTTGCTGGGCCAGGGGTTTCAACCCATGATCTGTTGTCTGGAGAATCAAATCAGAGGTTTCTTTTCTTTTAGGATGGTCTCTGTGCCATAAACAGAATTATGATGAAGTGTTCTCATTTCTCTTAAAAAATAGCTCAAACACACCTTGACTAGTATCCGTTCCAATTTTAGACATAGAGTCCTTTAAGTATCTTTGTTAGTGCATTTGGGCCATACTCACACCTAGGTTGAGGAAGTGCCCATCTTTGGTCTTGAGTGTGACTTTGTGGCCTATGCCAGCAGGTGGCTGCTGATCAGGGGCTGGGGCTCTGGGCAGCTCTTTCTTCCGCCAGTCTCTGATTTTCCACCTGTTCGTTGGTCGCAGGTCAGCTACTACTTTCTCTTAAAGACCTTGTGGCGGTCCTTTTTTGCGGCCCTGGTGGCAGCCTTCACGCTGCGATCCATCGATCCCTTTGGGAACAGCCGCCTTGTCCTCTTTTACGTGGAGTATCACACGCCCTAGTACATGGCCGAGCTCTTCCCCTTCATCCTGCTTGGGGTCTTCAGGGGCTTGTGGGGAACCCTCTTCATCTGCTGCAACATCGCCTGGTGCAGGAGGCGCAAAACCACCAAGCTGGGGAAGTACCCGGTGCTAGAGGTCATCGCGGTGACCGCCATCACTGCCATCGTCGCCTACCCCAACCCCTACACGCGCCGCAGCACGAGCGAGCTCATATCCGAGCTCTTCAATGACTGCGGGGCCCTCGAGTCCTCCCAGCTCTGTGACTACATCAATGACCCCAACATGACGTGGCCCGTGGATGACATCCCCGACTGCCCGGCCGGGGTCAGGGTTTACACGGCCATGTGGCAGCTGGCTCTGGCGCTGATCTTCAAAATCATCAATACCATATTTACCTTTGGCATGAAGGTAAGTGAAGTGGAGGGAAGGTGTCAGGGGAGGGAGGCAACCTCTATCCTTCTGGGGATAGCACCCTAGTCCCCAGAATAAGATTGTGACGAGGGGAAAAGGGGAGGTGACCTTTACTGAACGTTCTCATGCGCAGGGCACTTGACATTCTTTTAATCAACAAGAAACAACGCTTTTGATAAACAGCAAGCCTATGGAATAGAGATTTATAACCCCATTTTACAAGTGAAGAAGCTAAGGCTTGGAGTATATCATTCATATGGAGACGTGTACAGCTTGATGAATTCTCACAAAACATACACACTTGTGTGACCAGCACCCAGGGTCAGGAGCAGAACACTGGGAACCCCCCAGAACCCCCTTGTATTCCATGACTGTTGCTTTTTGTGGTATTCTTACGAATTAAAAAAAAAAAAGTCTAGGCACTTTCCTGGTGGTCCAGTGGTTGAGAATCCGCCTTCCAATACAGGCGACATGGGTTCAATCTCTAGTGGTAACTAAGATTCCACATGCCGAGGGGCAACTAAACCCGCCTGCCACAGACTACAGAGCCCACGCGATCTGGAGCCCCCATGCCACAACTAGAGAGAAGCCTGCGCGCAGCAACGAAAGATCCTGCGTACCGCAACTGAGACCCGACACAGCCAAAGTAAATAAATAAATATAAATAAATAAATATTAAAAAAAGTCTGAGAAGCTGTGCACTTGGGTGCAGTGGTCAAACACAAACCTGAATTTTTGCCTTAAGAACAAGGAAGGATGAACGTTATTAACTAGGTGACGGTCTGATGCAAAGGGATTTATTTTCTTCTGGTGCCTACTGGGAGAAGCCTGCTTTGAAGGTACAGGGGATTAAATGATGGGGGGATAAGGGGTGCTGAGAAAGGAACAATTTCCTCAGGAATGTCTCACACTCTGGAAATCACACCCGAGAATCCAAACTTAACTTGAATTTGGGTAAAGATCCACTTGCATCCTCAGGTTGATGACAGCTGGGGGGCGGGGGTGGGGTAGGGGTGACATAAATGCAGCTCCCGGTCAGGATCGGCGGTCACATGCAGTCTCCACAAACAGAGTCAAGTCTGTTCTGTAGCACATGTCTGATCACTAGAGGAATGAACATGTTTTTCACACAGCAAATATAAAACACGCTATCACCAAGGCCTTTCAGTTTCAATGTCTATTTCTTTGCTGCATCTAGCCTGGCTTGAAAATATTCAGAATACTTTTCGGAAAATGGACTTTGTTAGGAAGACGGACCTGCCCCCCATCTCTCTCTGACAGGTGTTTGGCCACTGTACATACAAGAGGGCAGTAAGCCCGTGCCAAGGTTTTTGGAAGATGCAGGGCAGCTACACTGATGCTTTTAGCTTCTTTCTTTGACCTGTGAACAGTTGAGGCCTTGCTTTTCCATTTTCATGCTGTGGCTTGACATTTAATTTTAAAAGCTAATCTGAATGGCATGTGAGGGGAGAGAGAAAGTGGTGAGTATCTCAAGTGACGGATGTGCAGTTTGAATGTAATTTTCAGTGGGGCTTATCATTCTTTTATCCACAGCAGACAAACTAGGCCAGCTTTTGAAGGAAATGAAAGTGTAAAATTGCATTTTCTCCAGGTCACAGTAGATACGACCAAGCAGGTGAAATCACTGGTCCCATGGTTTCCCAGGTGACCCATGTTTTGAAGCGTTGCCCTTCCTTTGAAGACCGAAGCAAAATGCAAGCTTGTCGAGGGTGGCCTGAGTTTCCCGGTGGCAGGGCGGTGGGAACGGGGCCCCCTTCCCTCATGCTTCTTTCCCTTGTGCTCCCCACAGATCCCGTCCAGTCTCTTCATCCCCAGCATGGCAGTGGGGGCCATGGCAGGCAGGATGGTGGGAATTGGCATGGAGCAATTGGCTTACTGTCACCATGACTGGATCATCTTTAGGGATTGGTGCAGGCCCGGAGCAGACTGCGTCACCCCAGGGCTCTATGCCATGGTGGGAGCTGTCGCCTGCCTAGGTGGGTGTGGGTGGGTGTGTGTGTGTGTGTGTGTGTGTCTGTGTGTGTGTCTGTGTGTGTGTGTGCGCGCGCGCGTGTTTGCTTGCAGCTGTACCATCTACAATAGTGGATAGTCTCTGCAATTTTCCAGCTCTATGGGTTCTGGTAGAGAGCGATGCTTGCTGAGTCAGAAACCTGCAGGGCCCAAGTAGGCTCCACTCACCAAAAAGCAAGGCGTGTTGTCCTGGGTGAATAGACAACTCACTGTCCCTCATGGGAGAAGAGCCCCTCAGGGAGATGTTGACTTACGGCTCCTGATGCAAGGCTGTGCTTACCGAGTCTGGCCTCTGGCCCAGAGGTCCGAGCCTGGGCGCCGTGTTGGACTGTCTCAGTAGAACAGGTGCCGGGAGGGTAGAGCCGGCTTCTCGGTTTCCACAGTTCATGTCTTCTTGTGGGTGTGGAGTCGAGTCCTGCAATTTCATTCCTCCCTTTGGTTGCAGGTGGAGTTACCAGGATGACGGTGTCATTGGTGGTTATCATGTTTGAATTGACGGGTGGTCTCGAGTACATCGTGCCCCTGATGGCAGCAGCCGTGACCAGCAAGTGGGTGGCTGATGCCTTTGGGAAGGAAGGCATCTACGAGGCCCACATCCACTTAAATGGGTACCCGTTCCTGGACGTGAAGGACGAGTTCACCCACCGCACGCTGGCCACCGACGTCATGCGGCCAAGGCGGGGGGAGCCGCCGCTGTCCGTGCTCACCCAGGGCAGCATGACCGTCGAGGACGTGGAGACGCTCATCAAGGAGACCGACTACAACGGCTTCCCCGTGGTCGTCTCCAGGGACTCGGAGCGCCTCATCGGGTTCGCCCAGAGGAGGGAGCTGATTCCTGCCATAAGTGAGTAAAGCAGGGAGGCTCACGTTTCACGGAGACGACTAGCAGCTCTGTGCCCCGACATTCTCAAAGAGGTTCGACAGAGTGCACGAGGGTCGGAGGGCTTCAGCCCAGGGTCTCTCACGCTTTAATGCTTATTCCGTTTCACCTGGGCGTCTGGCCAGACTGCCGTAGGTCTGGGGTGGGACCCGAGACTCTGCATTTCTCCCGAGCTCCCTCTCAATGCTGCTGCTGCTGCCCCCAAGTCACACCGTGAGGGACAGTGTCTTGTCGGAGGCATTCTTGGCTGGACACCGAGCACCACATTTGCAAGCAGCCCCCTGGGCCGCTCCCGCTAGGACACACGCGCTCCGCCTTTTAGGGACTTGCTGGGCGAAGCTCAGCAGGAAGCGGTGGGAGAGCTTGGGCTGGCCGGGCCAGCTGCTCGCAGAGACAGACTTTCAGGCAGGCTGACCGGCTCAGATGCTGAGCCCTTTGCCTCAGACGCCTCCCTCGGCGCCGCTCAAGCCCGTCACTTCGCCACGATGTCCGGTGCCATCAGTTAGAGACCCACGTGGGTGCAGTCAGTTCCGTGGGATGCTTTTCCTCCTCGTGCGCTAACTGGATCAGCTGGGCTGAGGGGCAGGCTGTTGAGTTGGGAGAGCAGAGAGGGGATGATGCCCAGCTGGATGTTCCCGACACGGGTGGCTCAGAGAAGCCCGGGGCTCCCGTTGGCCCAGGGATGAGCGCCTTGGAAGGGGAGCGGGACGTAGGAGAATTCCACAGACAGAGGCCTGGGTGTGAGTCTTTGAAGGACCAGGCAGGGAGGAGCAGTGACTCTTAGAGGATTTTCTCCAGGTGGAGAGGGGGCAGGGACCAGCAAATGAGATCCTCCTCACTATCACATCATTTCAGGGTAGGCTGTAGCCCATGACATGGCTTATGTGTGCACTTGATTTTACTGTGTATGTCATCTTCAAGAATATTTATGAATTTTGCCACTGGGACGTGTCGAGGTATAATGGTGAAATGCTCCCCTGGGAATATACCTTGGCCAGACAACCTTTTGCTTATCCCTGTTCTTTGTTAACTATTTATAAGGCACTCCCTTTGAATTTCTGAAACTTTTTCCCAATGTTAAAAAAAGTTTATAAACAGCTTTGTAAATATTTTGAAATTATCTTCATCAAGGACTTTATCAAAATGAGGACTCAAACAAGACCCAGTGGGAATGGAAAAATCAGAGTTATGGGAGAAGAGTTAAATAAACTCTTTGTTTTCTTACTAGGCTCAGGAGGGAGGGACAGCAGATCTTAGCGGGGCTCCCCCAGGGTGGTCCCTCCGGACTTCCTGATGCAGCGGGGGCAGGGAGCTGCAGAGCGCATCCGCGGTGCATGGTAAACACTAATGCCCTCTGGCTCAGCACCTCTGCATCTCACGGTACACCGGGGCCCATGACATGGCTCACGTGTGCCCTTGATGACTGTACTTCCACGACATTTGTGGAAGGGGCACTTTTTCAGGTATGATGGTAGAACGCCCCACCGGGAACACACCTTAGCTTATCCCTGCCCTTTGTTAACTATTTCTTAGGCTCGCCCTTTGAGTTTCTAAAACCTCTTCGCTATGTTAAATAGCTTGTAAAATGTTTTTAAAGTATCTTCATCAAAGGCTTTATAAAAATAAGTTTAAATAAGCTATATAGCCTCTAATTTTAGCTTGTTGCTCAAACATATTTACCTCCCCCAAAGGAACAGTTGATTTTATATTTTAGACACGAAAGTACATTTGTGCTTTAAGTGCTCCATGATGCTTCTCTTTATTATATGTCCTGTCACTTAACAGGTAGGTGCCTTTAGTCATGACCATTGCCTTATAAATAATGAGATTTTCTTTTAAAAAGCTGTATAGTACGGTTTTTTTTTTTTTTGCGGTACGCGGGCTTCTCACTGTTGTGGCCTCTCCCGTTGCGGAGCACAGGCTCTGGACGCACAGGCCCAGTGGCCATGGCTCACAGGCCCAGCCACTCCGCGGCATGTGGGATTTTCCCAGACCGGGACACGAACCCGTGTCCCCTGCATCGGCAGGCGGACTCTCAACCACGGCGCCACCAGGGAAGCCTAGGTTGGGTTTGTTTTAAATTAATGTAATCAGCAGGGTTTAAAAATTTATTCAATCCTTAAAATCTTTTAAGCAAAGGTTGAAATTTAAACACTCTAGTAATAAATGTCACGGAATCCATTACCTATTGTGTAGCTCCAGGCACACCTGCTAAGAGAGAGCTTACTAATTTTGCTGAAACCCATTACTGCAATCAAGTGGGAAGCAGTAATTGTCATCAGCCGGTTAGAGAAGAAATTTAAGCTTGCCAACCCAGTGCCCTCCTAGAAGCTATGTTTGGAATGTCTGAAGAGGCAACACGCGGTGTAAATAATACTTTTATGCTTTACATCACACTGTTAAGAGTGTGGAAGCTGCCATTTACATGGTTTGCGGGAAAGCAAGGAGTGTTTGGCTGTGAGCAGTGAGAAAAGCTGTTTTCCTGCTCCGTGGATATAGAAAAGTCCTGTACTCCGGTGGAGAAATGCATTACCTGTATTTGCAGACTTAGACGCCCCTTTGTGAATATAGAAATAGGACGTAAGCATTTAGCTAGTAACGATCCCATGCCAATTTCCCTTTCAGGGGACTGAGGAGCAGAGATTTTACATAGATCCAAGATAAGAAAAAAGTAGTAAGTGAGGCAAAGATTTTTTTCTCACGTGTCATGTTTAAAAAGGTGTCAGTTGCTCCCGTGAGGCTGAAAATGTCTTCCTTTCAGTCTCTCTCTGGAATGCCAAACCATAGCTGTTGTCTCTGCTGGAGAGCCGTTAGTCACAGCACCTCGGAAACGTGGCCCTTTCACTGTCACGTACTCACACGTAGGGCCATATGTGGCCCTTGTTCAAGTTCCTGGTAGATGGGACTTTACCTCTTGGTGCTCGCTGCAAACACGAGGCTCTTTCTGTGCTCAGCAGGCTCAGGCTCCTCTAGTCTTGAGTTCCACAGTTAAGTGAGGCTGGATCCAGAAAGGACTCCGTGGGAAGCCGCAAAGATGATTAAAGGGATGGCAAGTTAGAGTCATGGGCCAGAGTTAAGGGAACTCTCATTTTTTTCGCCTGGTGGATGATTTGATGGTGATTCTCCAGCATGTGGAAGAGGCCCACTTGCAGAAAGGGATCTATGTCCAGAACTGAACAAAAGATATGTACGTATCAGATCTGTTGGATGGGTTCTTTAGGGATAAAGAGGTTTATTCCTGGGAGAGCTGTTTGTTAATGATTGGGATAGGCCATGGAGAACAGTGGTGTCATCTGCTTCTTTCTGCTGGGGATGAAAAAATACATGCAGAGGGACTTCTCCATGCCTTATAAACTATAGCTTGTCAGAAAATCATCTGCTTTTTCTTCTAAATAGTTTTTACTTTTTTACCACATCACCTTTGTACTGACCACCACTATAGTTGCTTCTAATTTTCCATTTTAACCTTTCTTGTCAATTACGTCTGTTTTATGGAAGCATGTTTTTAACCTTTGATGTCTGGCATCTGCCTAAGCTTTTTTAAAATTAAAAAAGATTTTTTAAATTTTGATTTTCTTACTGAAGTGGAGTGGATTTACAATGTGTTAATTTCTGCTGTACAGCAAAGTGATTCAGTTATGCATATAGATTACATTCATTCTTTTTTATTCTTTTCCGTTATGGTTTATCACAGGAGATTGAATATAGTTCCCTGTGCTATACAGTAGGACTGTGTTGTTTATCTATGGAAGCATTATTTTTTCTTTCTTTTTAAAAATTAATTTATTTTTGGCTGTGTTGGGTCTTCGTTGCTGCACGCGGGCTTTCTCTGGTTGCGATGAGTGGGGGCTACTCTTCGTTGCAGGGCGCTGGCTTCTCATTGCAGTGGCTTCTCTCGTTGTGGAGCACAGGCTCTAGGCATGCAGGCTCTGTAGTTGTGGCTCTCAGGCTCTAGAGTGCACACTCAGTTTTTGTGGCTCACAGGCCTACTTGCTCCGCAGCATGTGGGATCTTCCCGGACCAGGGCTCGAACCCTTGTCCCCTTCATTGGCAGGTAGATTCTTAACCACTGCGCCTCCAGGGAAGTCCCTATGGAAGCATTTTGAACGAACAGGATGATAACGTACTACCCCTCTAAAAACATGGTTAGAGTTTCTCAACCTTAACGCCATTAACATTGGGGCTGGATCATTCTTTGTTGAGAGGGGCTGTCCTGTGCACTGTAGGATCATCCCTGGTCTCTACCCACTAGATGTCAGTAGCAACCCCATCCCCCCAGTTATGAGACCCCAAAATGTCTCTGGATATTGCCAAGTGTACCCTGAGGGTGGAGGCAGAATTACTCCCAGTTGAGAACCATTGCTCTAAAGCCATTGTAATCACTTACTGGATATGTGATTATTTCCAGTCTTTTAAAATTTCTTGGCCTATCATAGTTTGTGGAATTCATTTTATCAACACTTTACTCATTACCTTCCCTGCACCTGGCCTTATGATCGTTCTGCTGCTAGCAAGTGGAATGTCAGGTTGAATGACCTTAACAGGCACTCGTAAAAGGTACATCATTTTTCAGGAGCTGCAGCCACTGATGGTAGTTGTGGTAGAATAGAACGGCAGACCCCCAATACTAACAACAATTTAAAAAAGTTTAGGGGCTAACAAAAGTTTAGATGTAACAAAATGATCTTTACAACAAAAATGAAGTTTATTACATTTTTTAAAGTAAAAGTAATACTCAGAATGTTGGGGAAATCAGAAGCAAAAGAGAAAATTAACAAGGTGCCCACATTTTCAACACCGTAGAAGGCTCTGGTTAATATTTAGCGCTTTTCTTATCTTTTAGGCCTTTTACACATGTAATGTTGGGCTATCTTTTTTTTTTTTTTTTTTGGCTTCTTTTCTAACACAGGTTCCCATGAGTCCCTGGGGTCTGGGAGCCTATACTCTCATAGCACTGGATCATGTGCTGGGTGAGGGCTTGGTTTACCCTTTCGTACAGGCAATATTTCGTGTAGCCTCCACCATGTGCTGGTGCTGTCCCGGGAGCTGGGAGCACAGCAATGACAGCAGCCAGGCTCTGCCCTCTGTGAACTTTCATGCTGGAGTTTGTTGCAGGCATTTTGGTGACAGATGATTTCTTGTCCATAGTGGGAGTAGATGGTTCCCCCAGTAGAGAGATGAGGAGAGCTTTCTTGCTGATTCTTCCATTCACCAGCTTTTGGCTGTGCGTCGTACCTCCACGCCCAAAGTTCAATCAAGGCTTTAAGATAGGTCTTAAGATAGGTCTTTAAGATAGGTCTTAGTGGCCTCACAGAGAGCCCTTCTGGAGAGAGCCACAGCTGCTACTCTTGGAGTACCAAGGAGCGCTGCTCAGGTCTCCGGCTCTGACCCCAGCTGTTGCCTTTGATTCTTGTTTGGCAGTGGATAGCTCAGGGCTTTCCTTCCTAATGCCTCCTTTGTAAGATAGGCTTTGTTCTACGTGACAGGCAGAGCCAAGGACACCGACGTTCAGTAGACCTACCCACTCGTTCATCCACTTGTTGGTTGACTGACGCATGTGTGCACTTGGCAAATACCTGTCTTGTGTCTGCTGTATTCTCGGCATTGTGCAGGCACTGGGATTGCAGTGCTGATCAAGAATTCACGGAGCTAGGTGCTGTTCGCATCAGGGCTTCTAACTCAATCGGTAGATTCAGAGGCAATAGAAGCTTGTTATTCATTTCACCAAGTGAATTGACAGTTGGCTAGGTTGTGTTTGGTTTTATGAGGGGGCTCAGCAAATCCATGTGATCAGTTCTTGATGGGGTTTTGTGGCTTGATCCAATCCTGATGTTCAACTGGATTGTTGAAATAGATGGGATTCCTGTTGCATGGGACTTTTAGAGAATCAGTCGGTCTATGAAAATGGGCGATAAGTGTGTGTTGACTGTTTGCCGCCCACCTTAGCATTTCAGGACAGAGCCATCTCGATTTAGGAGAGAAATGCAGTGTGTACTGTGTGGCACCTACGGCTGAAAGCATGTTGTGCATCAGTGTCATCTGGTATTTGTGGTTGAATTGTACGCCATCTGCTGTAACTCGATTGAACCTGACCCACATACTGTGCAGGCATTTGCCCAGCGGGCCCTCTGTTCCCCTTTTAAACAGAGACCCTTTTTCAAACTCAGTCTGACCCCGAATGCTGCCAGTTTTCCATTAGAGTACTCTGTTGCAATAAATAGCTTTAGAGCCAGCAGTTAGAATTTTATTTTTCAAAGAACAATATAGGTGAATAGTAGTCTTTGAGAAGGCAAAAAAAAAAAAAAAAGTATTATAGAAAGCAGGATCCATTTTAAGGCAAGCTTTGCTGTACATTTTCCCTAACCTTTTCCCATGAAGCAAAAGAAAGATTAAAATTCCAACAGAAGGAAAATCGCCTTGGAGAAATATCTTGAGACCGATGGATTTATTTCATGTGTGACTTAAAATAGCCTAGGTTTCTAGTACCGCATAAAGCTGTATTTCTAATGAGTTCCTGTTACCCTACTTTTCTTCAGCTTTCTTTCACGTGGGCCTGCCTACAGCTAGAAATAGGCTAATTGTTACCATAACAGTTTTACTATCTTTCTTTGAGAAATCCACCAAATGGCCCATATTTAAGAGAGGAGATCCAAGGGGTGGGAGGAATGCAGCTTTTCTAGGGTTATTTCTCTGGTCCCAAGGGTCATAGTTAGACTGACCTGTGTTTCTGGGCTGTGAGCCTAGGATGGTCCTCTTGGTTTCTTGTTCCTTTCAGGATTTATAATGCCATCTGGGCCAGTTATACGTTAGTTTTTAAAAAAAAAAAAAAAACCAAACCATGTATTAAGGTCATCGGGCAGCTAAGTGAGGTTTCTTTTCACGTCAAACCTCAGCCCCTGATGAGGTGAAGGTGTGTCAGGAAAGCAAGGGTGGCAGGCTCTGGGCCAGCTGGGCGCCCTGGCCTCCAGGCAGAAGCAGTGCATTTCGCTAAAGGAAGTAGCCTGGTCAGGCCCGCGTTGCAAGACTTTGGCAGTGAACGATCAGGTCACAGCAGGGGGGTCTCGCGCAGCATTAGCTTGAGAGAGAGAGATGCCAGTTTCACAGATGTTTGGCTGAAGCTCCTCGTTAAGAATGTAGAGTCTGCCTTCCGCGCCCCTCCTCTGTGGGATTCTAGGCTGCTGGGGGAGGGAAGTCGCGTGTTGCTGTGGGATGGGGTGGGGGAAGGGACTCCGCAAGGGAGTCTCCTGAGGCTCACCGTCCTGCTCGCCCATTGCGGAGAACGCCAGAGGCAGGAGGGCATCGTGAGCGACTCGGTCATGTACTTCACCGAGGAGCCCCCAGAGCTGCCAGCCAACAGCCCGCAGCCCCTGAAGCTGCGGCGCCTCCTGAACCTCAGCCCTTTCACCGTCACGGACCACACCCCCATGGAGACGGTGGTGGACATCTTCCGGAAGCTGGGGCTCCGCCAGTGCCTGGTGACGCGGAGCGGGTGAGTGGCGGGACCCTGGGGGGAACAAGATGAAGGGGACGCGGGCTCAGCCCTTGAGGGACTGGCGGGGACCGGGGCAGGGGGGTGGGTGGCAGTGCTCGGAAGAGATGTCCGTAGGTGAGCCCAGGAGGAGGAGTTGCCAGCGAGCTTGGGACTCAGGCTTCCAGGTGCGGCTGCTGTCTCTGCCCTGAGATTGAAGGTGGAGTCCGAGGGGAGGAGCCCACGGGGAGGGGCTTTGGCTGCTTTTCCAGTGCCCTGGTTCTGGCGCCAGAAGACGTTCAGACTCTGAACTGGGATACCCGTCTTCCAAGTCATGGCTTTCTGCAGAAACGAGCAACGAAAATCTCAGGGCTAATGAAAGAAATGGGGTTAGACGCACAACGTTCAAACACTTGGCTGACACACACAAGATGCAACCCTAATAAAAGAAATGGCACAGTTATACACATTTAATGGATAAGAAATACATAAATATTATAATAAATATGTTATTCTTTACATTAAGGAAGACCTGACAATTTTTGTAGAAGTAGGCATCAAAGCGCTGAGTTACTGTGATTTACTGTGAAGAGAGGTATGGCTCTTAGCATATACATGAGCTGAGGTAGCTTACAGATGTATTATGTGAACAGGTGTGTGTTTTGCATATTTTTGTGCCACTGGGCTCAGACGGGTGTCGTTATATGCATTCAGAAATCACATAAGCAAATGGTAAATTTATATTATGATTAAATTTTCTGTTAATTTTGTTAATTTTAGTTGTGCAGATTCACATTTTCAAAACAAATGTTATCTGTGAACTAAGAGTTGTGATGACTCCATGGCATTTTATAACCCAATAAACTTTTTATTTGTTTTAATCACATGTTATGAAAATAACAATGAAAATCTTGAGCAGCAGATTGAAAGATTATAACATTTTGAGAAGTATAGCAAACTGAGGGTCATTCTTTTGGATTACAGTCATGACTAAATTTGGGTAGGAGAATGGATTGGCTCTGTCAATGTAGCCTGAAATCTGGGGTTGTCTGCCTATATTCTATTTCCATAGGCTGGAGATAGGAGGTTGGTAAGTGTTGTGGGATATTGGCACTGTGTATCGTTTAGGCCTTTATAGAATTCATAGTCTTAACTATCCAATGTAGTTTAGTTTCCAGAACCAGCTCACTTGGTTTAACCCAGTGTTCTCAACAGAGGTGTTCTTGTCCCCTGTGGCAATGTCTGTTGTGTGGCTCTACTGACATATCTAGTACATAGAGGTCAGGGATGCTGCTAAACATATGATCAATGAACAGGGCAGCCCCCAAAGACAAAGAATTATATTATCATGTGCCCAAACTCAATAATGCTCAGGATGAGAAACCTTGCACTGGCTGTCCGTGAATAGCCAAATGAGCAATTTTTATTCATTTGACTTCCTTCCTGCTGTTCTGGCAACTAGGACATAGGGCTTTGCAAGGGATACATTTGCATATTGACCAGAGAATTGGTAGCTGGCAAGATGTATCCTCCTTAGCTTTGATTGTAGCTGAGGGTAAGGAGAGTGTCTTGCACACGGTGAGGGTAATCAGTAGGGAAGAATAAGTGTTTGAGTCTAGAGATCATTTCTGCTGGTGGTTTTTAAAGGCACTTAGTGTTTCTCAAACTTGAGTGGGCATCAGAATCCCCTGGAGGATTAAACTTCCAGGTTAAATGCAGGGTGCCAGGTCCCCATTGCAGTTACTGATTCCTACGATCTGGGAGAGATGTGTATTTCTAACCAGCTCCCAGATGCTGCTGCAGTTTGCACCTACTCTGCAAACTGCTGAAGCCCATTAATGTACTTGAAATTCCAGGACTCAGCATAAATATCACTGTGATCACCTGTGTCATTTCAAGTGTGTAGCAGTTTCTTTTTTCCTTTAAAATAATAATCCAACGTCAGTTATCATTAGAATTTTCCAGTTCTGGCAGGAAATTCTTCCCTTAACTCCCGGTCACACCTCAAGAAGCTCCATGAGGTTTTCTGAAGAAGATCTGGGTGCTGAAATTTGCTCTGAATGTTCTGCAAGAAAGCAAAAATCTCTCTCTCTCCCCTCTCTCTCTCTCTCTGTCTCTCAATATTTTAAACAAACACAGATGCTGATACATTAGTGCTGGCAAGAGATCCTTGTTTGCAGGGCATTTCATCTCCTTGAGCTTTTCTCCTCCTAACACCAAACCCAGGGTCTTTTAGATTTTCTTCTGTGTTATTTTCTAGGAATTTTATAATTTTGTGTTTTATATTTAGATCTGTGATTCAATTTGCATTAATTTTTGTGGCAGGTATAAGGGCTGTATCTACATTCTTTTTTTTTTTTTTTTTTAGGCATGTAGGTGTCCAGTTGTTTCAGCACCATTTGTTGAACACACTATTTTTATTCATTGTATTGATTTTGCTTCTTTGTCAAAGATCAGGGTGTATTTCTGGACTCTCTGTTCCATATATCTGTTTCTATTCTATCTCTTTTTTTTCACCAATACCACACAGTGTTGATTACTGTAGCTTTGTAGTTAACATTGAAGTTAGATAGTGTCATTCTTCTTAATTTAATCTTCTGCATTATTGTGTTGGCTGTTCTGGGTGTGTTTCCTCTCCATTTAAATGTTAGAATCAGTTTGTTGATATCCACAAAATAAGTTGCTGAGATTTTTATTGGGATTGCCTTAGATTAAGTTGGGAAGAACAGGCATCTTGACAATATTGAGCCTTTCTATTCAGTATGGAGTATCCCTCCACTTATTTAGTTTTTCTTTGATTTGTACATCAGAGTTTTATAGTTCTCCTCACGAGGATCTTGCACATATTTTGTTAGGTTTATGCCTAAGTATTTAATTTGGGGGGTTCTAATGTAAATGGTATTGGATTTTAAATTTCAAATTCCACTTGTTCTTACTGCTATATACAAAAGCAATTTACTTTGGTATATTAACTTGTTGCTGCAACCTTGCTATACTTGCTTATTAGTTCCAGGAGGTTTTTTTTTCTTTTCGGTTCTTTAATATTTTCTACTTGGATGAGCATGTCATCTGTGAGGAAAGATGGTTTTATTTATTCTTTCCTTATGTATATGCTTTTATATCCTTTTGTTGTGTTGTTACATTAGCTAGGAAGTCCAGCACAATGTTGAAAAGCACTGCTAATAAGCGATTTTCATGTTTTATTCCTGATCTTAGTGGGAAAGCTTTGAGATTCTCACAGTTAAGTATGACGTTAGATCTTCCTTATCTAATTGAGGAAGTTCCTCTCTATTCTTAATCTACTGAGACTTTTTATTATGAAAGAATGTTAGATTTTTTTCAAATATTTTTACTGCATCTATTGATATGATCATGTGATTTTTCTGCTTTAACCTGTTGGTGTGATGGATTACATTAATTGATTTTCAAACATTGAAGCAACTTTGTATACCTGAGATAAATCTCACTTGGTTACGGTGTATAATTCTTCTTATACATTGTAGAATTTGACTTGCTAATGTTTTGTTGAAGATCTTTGTTTATGAGAATTATTAGGATATCTTTTGTAGATATCTTTCATGTGATGTCTTTGGTTTTGGTATTAGTGCAATGTTGGCCACATAAAATGAGTTCAAATATATTACTTCTGCTTCTATTCTCTGAGAGACATTATAGAGCATTAGTATAATTTCTTCCTTAAATGTTTGGTGGAATTTACCAGTGATCTCATCTGGGCCCACTACTTCCTGGTTTGGAAGATTATTAATTAGCGATTCAATTTTTAAAATAGATATAGGCCTGTTCATGTTGTTTGTATTCCTGTTGTGTGCATAAACATTCTAGTTTTCAGCAATTGGTCCGTTTCTTCTAAGTTTTCAAATTGATGGGAATAGAATTGTTCAAGTGCTGCTTTACTATCCTTTTAATGCCCCTGTGATCTTTAGTGAAGAGTTCCCTCTTTTGTTTCTGATATTTGTTATTTTTGTCTTTTCTCTTCTTTTGTTAGTTAGCCTGGTTAGAGTCTTATTAATTTTACTGATCTTTATTTTTTAAAAAAACAGGATTTTGGTTTCACTGATTTTCTGTCTTGAGTTCTTGTTTTCATTTTCTTTGATTTCTGCTCTACTATTATTTTTCTGCTTTCTTTGGATTTAATTTGCTCTTTTTCTAGTTTTTTAAGATGGAAACATAGATGATTGATTTTAGATTGTTCTTCTCTTCTAATACTATAAATTCCCCTCTAAGTGCTGCTTTTGTTATATTCCATAAAGGGTATTTTGATAAGTTGTGTTTTAATTTTCACTTAATTCAAAATATTTTTAGTTTCCCTTGAGACTTCTCTATTGATCCATGCTGTTTTATCTCCCAAGTATTTTGAGATTTTCCAGCTGTCTTTCTGTTGTTGATTTCTAGTTAAATTCCATTGTGGTGAGAGCAGACCTTTGTATGATTTCTGTTTTTTAAAATTTGTTAAGGTGTGTTTTATGTCCCAGAATGTGGTGTGTGTGTGCACTTCTGTGTGTGTGTGTGTGTGTGTGTGTGTGTGTGTGCGCGCGCGCGTGTGCGTGTGTGATGAATCTTCCACATAAACTTGAGAAGAGTGTGTATTTTGCTGTTTTGGGGCGGGGTAGTATATAGATGTCAGTTATGTCCAGTTGAATGATGATGTAGTTGAGTTCAGCTATGTCCTTACTGATTTTTAGCGTGTTGGATATGTCCATTTCTGTTAGGGGTGTGTTGAAATCTACACTTATGACAGTAGAGTCATCTATTTCTCCTTTCAGTTCTGTCAGTTTTTGACTCACACAGTTTAACGCTTTTATTAAGCATGGCTTATATTCTTGGTTATATATCTGGTATTTATAATACATTGAATTTTCTTGAACTGCTACCAAAAGGGGCTGGACATTCAAAAACTTGATTTAAATCAAATTGGACATTTCATATAATTAATGGGCCTGCTGGGTTTGATATGCCTCCATTTGAGTTGATGTGCAGTTTCTTATGGTGATAACTGCTATTAAAATTATTGTTACAATTATAAACATTACAGTTACTGTACATAATTATTATTACAGACCAGGGTATAATTTACACACAAATAGAAGACAGCTTCTGTGTTCATATTCCCTAGTGTAGTCCTTACCAGCTTAATATACAGATGTGACAGTTACAGAACCTCTGACAAGGGATTTTCAGGGCTGCTTTAGGCAAATGCCTGATCTTTTGATACTATTTCCAGCATGAAGATAAGGAAGCAAAAATTGAGTTTTATAGATATAGGAGATTTTTTTTTTTGGTGGAGGTTTAGAGTTTTGAGAGGATGTTATGATAGAGTTGTCATCTGTAAACATTAACAAGTCAATTTTTTCAAAGCATCATTGAGTAAAGCATCACTTAACTGAGAATCTACTTTGACTTAGAATTGGAGAAGGCTCAAAATAAGTTCAAACAAAAATAATGAAGTAAAGGATCTTGTTCTCTACTGAAGAACATGGATATAATCCAATTAAAGAGGCATTACTCAAGACAGACTTATTAGAGGGAAGCATTCTGGCCTAGGCTTTTAGGTAGAAAATAGGAAACAAAAAGAGTTTTAACCTGAGGGATGTCTACTGTTGGTGATTGTCAATAGTAGTGTCCCTTTCCATGGGCAATAACACCTTTAGGTGGATCAAACTGTTTAAACCCACTGTATTTTCTGAGACCACACTTTCTAATTGGTGTATTATAGGTGCAGGCTGCTAGCCTTACAGCTATTTCTTTTTCATTTTGAAAGGACAGTGAAAATCCTAACAGTCACAGATGATAATTTCTAAAATCCTCCATCTACTCTCCCCTTGCCCTTAATTCTTTCAATTATACTTTCTGAGAGAGAAGTTAGGAAGAGACTTTTTCATTTGTGCCTTGTTCTTGTCATCATATTCTAGCATCTGAGTGCTGAGTGAGACTTTATGAATCAATCACATGGGTGATATATTATTAATTTTCAGGTGCTTCTGTAACAAATTGTCATAAACTTTGTACATAAACAACAGAAATTTATTCTCTCAGAATTCTGGAGGCCATGGTCTAAAAGCAAGCAGGCTGCTCTAAAGGAAAATATGTTTTTTGCCTCTTCCTGCTTCTAGCTGCTGTAGGTATTCCTGAACATGTGGATACCTCACTCTAGTCTCTACCTTTGTGGTCACATGTATCCTCCTCTGTGTATCATGTAGTGGGTCATGGGTCATTGTGGACCATTACAAGATTAAGAAGGAATGTTATTTTTTAGGGAATTGTCTTGTTGGTGCTAGAAGGATGTCGCTTTTTATGGTTGAGCAGGTATTTCTGCTTGGGGAGGTGCATAATGCAGACACACAATGCGCAGTAGAGGGGAGAAAGGATACCAAAGGGCAGAAAAATTTTTTTATGTTTAAATTTTTCTTATCTTTCCATAAAATATGAATTTTATTTTACAATTTCTCCCTTTTGGTTATAAATCTTTTGATAGAAAGCATTAGGTAATCAAATATTTGGTCCCTTGATGCCAGGGTGGTTGCTTACTTGCTCTGGGTTTCTCATATTCCTTGATGCTGGGTCCTAATAGCCTGGTTTTCTCCTTTTTTTTTGGTTTTACTGGCAGAATGTCTGGCAAGGACTTAGAGTCAATTCTACGTTGTCCAAATAAGACTTAAGCCAATTTTCCATTTATGTGCACTGTATATGACCATTATTTTATAGACAACTATAGGTATGATTTATACTTTCAAGTCATTTAGATATCATTATCTTAGTACAAGTAGGTGACACACAATGTGAAAGGCAAGAAACTATCAGCTTATAAGTTCCACAAGCTACACTTAAAATTGCCAATAAGATGAACAATGTCATTAGCAAAGATTTAAGCCCAAATCCTCCTGAACTAAACCATGTTCCTCGTATTCACCCTAAACCGGGAAAAAGATTGTTCAGAGTGGAAATTTGACTCTTCATATGTCATAAGATGAGTTAACAAATATCATGGTCAAATGATCATACTGTGGGAAGAGTGATAGAAACCAGTATGCTCATATTAAAGACAGATTGACCGGAGCTGTTTCCAAGGCTACTTGTAGGTGACCTTGGGCCCAAGGGGTACTAACTGTGCGTCTTTCTAACCAAGTTGGGGAGAGTCAAGGCCATATACTTGTTCCATAAATACACTGGGTTCCATTAGGAGGTACCCAATATTTAACATCTAGTGAAAAGCAGTATTTATGGCCAGGTTCAGAACAGGTGTCATTGACTGGCTTAGTGATATTGGCTGTGAGCACTAGAGTTTCTTCTAAGATAAAATCCTGTAGGGCTAGCCAGGCTGAACACTGAAGAAGTGTAATCCACCAGGGTAGTCCAGAAGTGTTGGACATAGATAATTGGCCACAAATCCAGCAACTGGACTTATTTTTCACATTTGCAAATCATTGTGGCTAAGGAAGAAATAATACTTTTCATTCATAAGCAAAAGTACAGATAATTATCAAAGTAATTAATAGGCCTGTTAATAGTAATTAACAGGCCTGGTCTGGCATCTTGGCTCATCTTCAGGTGTCATCCTCTTCTGATCCTCGTCTGGTAGTGCTGGTCTCAGTTAGTTGAAGTTGAGTGTCAGAAATGGGAGTTGTAGTTCATCTGAGAGACCTGATATGGTTCCTTCCAACGTGGCTATAAAGAGTCCTTTATCTGATGTCATTTCCAGTATACGTAATCTCCTGGTTGCAGGTCATGGGACATCTGATTGTCATCCAAAGTTAGATTGCTGTGGTAAGCTTCAGACACAAACTTAGAGTGCCCTTTTAATAACTCAAGTAAACTTTACAATAATGACATAACAATAGGGAGCCTTCTGGGAAGTGAGTCTTAGGCAGTAAATACAGACCTCAGTTAACAAAAACTAGAATTTAATGTCCACTGAAACATAATCTTTTTTTTCTCTAAAATTACCATAATTTCTACCAAATGTAACCATATTCCACCTTATTTGTTTGCAAAATAAACCTGGTTAATTGACCACATAAGGTCTTTTAAATTGGATGTTCTGGCATTTTTCATTAGGAATCTCAGATTGAACTTTTAAAAAACCATCAAGATAAAGAATGTCATCCCAAGGGGGTGTCACAGATTCTGCATGCAATATCTGTAGATTTGGGTGTTAGGTTTCAGTGAATTCCTCTCTTCTCCAGGTCCCCAGAATACCTTAGGAGGCGGCCTTCCTTATTTACTTGATAAGTGCCTGGGAACCTAAGAGTTTCTAAATTCTGGAGGGATCAGAAAGAGTGAAAAGATAAATATTTCAATTCTACTTAAAAAGATATAATTTACCAAATTGCTGTAAATCATAATTATCTTAAGGGGGAAGGTTTCCTTATGCCTGGAAAACACATTAAAAACCAGTAGTATTTCAGACAGAATTTGCTCAGTTTTATCATTGATCTTTATCTGCCATTAATAGTTGTAAGAAGCCCACAGGTTTACCATTAGAATTCTTTAATCTCTTACCCAGTTCAGCAGTATGATCTGAAAGTTATCAGAAACCTGTACTTGTCAGAAAGCCCTTTCTGTGGATGCTCTTGAGGATGAAGCATTTTTTGCAAAAGTGTCAGAGTACAGCACTGTCTATGAATGATAAAAGACTTAAAAAGGCAAGGTTAAAGACCTAATTACAATGCAGTTGACAAACTTGGCTATTGCTGTGGCATACAACAGTTTGAGATAATAACTAGAATTATGATAGATAACATTTGCAAGGACATATCAGATATTCAGGAGTTTCATATAATTTCTAGATTATATATATTAATAATACTTACCTGTACAACTCAAGAATATAACCTAAGAAGTTTTATCACCATTTGTCAATGGTTCCCATGTAATAACATACCAAATAAACCTAATTAGTTTAATATTCCTCTCTCTGAGATGGAGAGAAAACAAATATTTGAGGTGTCCCAGGTTTAGCTAGAGGTCAAATGAACTTCATGTAGAATTTGCTGTTTGGAAAGTTTGTCAAAAATATCAAACAAGTTTCATATGTTCACAATGACCTATGATCCTATTTGACCAGGTGTTTGAAGAAACAATACCCATTCACTTAACAAAAGGGACGATAAAAGATCTCAAAGGTTGTAGTGAATCATTTAAAGTCAAAGCAACTAACACAATCTACTATGAGAAACAGGTCAATATTTTAAGAAAACTTTATTTTCCCAGCAGAGAGAGAAAACCAAACTCATGTCTTGCATCAGCATACTCTTAATAACAAAATTCATTTACCTTATTAAATTCAATACAATTTTAGCCAATCCTGGCTATGCATAAAACTCTTCTCTCAATGTTCCTTCTTTTTTTTTTTTTTTTGCTGTATGCGGGCCTCTCACTGCTGTGGCCTCTCCCGTTGCGGAGCACAGGCTCCGGACGCGCAGGCTCAGCGGCCATGGCTCACGGACCCAGCCACTCCGCGGCATGTGGGATCTTCCCGGACCGGGGCACGAACCCGTGTCCCCTGCATCGGCAGGCGGACTCTCAACCACTGCGCCACCAGGGAAGCCCTCAATGTTCCTTCTTCACAAACGTTTCATAGCTTTCTGTATCCATATTAATTTGTCCTCACTCTTTTCCATTCAAAAACAGCCAGCTCTAGGACAAAAGCACTTCTTTTTCCTTTTACAAAATTCATTTCCATTCCGTATATCCTCTTGTTCTGAAAACTCACTTCCCATTTTCCTTGTATACTGAAATGTTTCCCCCACTAGTTTAGTAGCTTTAGTTACATATATAATATCATCTTAACCTTAAAGCCTAGTTTCTAGCAAAAATAAGAAGTAAGCATTTATAAACTGTACTTTTACATTAACATTCTGTAGATTGGCAAGCTTGTAATTACTATTTATGGTTTCTAGAAAACATGCTTGCTCTTTATGGTTAAGCAGGTATTTCTACTGATGGGGAAGTTTGGTTGATGCACAGTGGGAGAGAGCGGAGGCCAAAGGGCAGAGAAGAGTTTTTTATTTTAAAATTTTTCTTGTCTTGCCATAAAATATGAATGTTATTTCATACAATCATTACCACTATTTCCAGAACATTTTATCATTCCAAACAGAAATTCTGCATTCATTAAGCAATAATTTCCCTTTCCTCCCTCCTCTGTATTATTTTCTATTCTGTTGTCTGTCTTCATGAATTCCCCTATTCTAGATACTTTATGTAAATGGAATCATACAACATTGGTCCTTTTGTGTACTTATTTCATTGTCACGTTCTCAAGTCTCATACATGTAGCATGTTTATGAACTTTTCTTTTTAAGCCTGAATAATATTCAGTTTTATGTAAATTCCAGCTTTTTAATATTCATTTATTTTGTTTTTTAATTTTAGGGTGTTTTTCAAAATTGCAGTAACATTGCTTTATAACATTCCATAAATTTCACGTATACAACATTGTATTTCTACTATATACCCTGTGGCATGCTCACCACCAAAAATTTTGCTTCCATTTCTCACCATGAAGTTGATCCTCTATACCCATTTTATCCTCCCCTCACAACTTCTTCCCCTCTGGTAGTCACTACTCTGTTGCCTGTATCTGCATATTTTTCTTCGCTTTTTTCACTTATTTTTAAGTTGTTATTTTTGTTTGTTTTTAATATTCTCACATTCTACGTGTCAGTGAATCAACGTGGTATTTGTCTTTCTCCGACTGACTTATTTCACTTAGCATAATTCTCTCTAGGTCAATCCATGTTGTAGCAAATGGCAAGGTCACCTTTTTTTTATGGCTGAGTAAGTATCCCATTGTGTAAATGTACCGCATATTCTTTACCCGTTCATCTGTCAATGGACACTTGGGTTGCTTCCATATCTTGGCTATTGTGAATAATGCTATTCTCAACATTTGGGGTGCATGTATCTTTTTGAATTAGTGTTTTCGTTTTCTTTGGATAGATACCCTGAATTGGGATGGCTAGATCATATGCTAGTTCTATTCTTAATTTTTTGAGGAAACTTTTTACTGTTTTCCATAGCCTGCACCAATTTATATTCCCACCAACAGTGTAGGAGGGTTCTTTTGTCTCCACATTCTCGCCAACACTTGTTTCTTCCTGCCTTTTTTTGATAATAGCCATTCTGGGAGGTTCATCAGGTGATATCTCATTGTGGTTTCGATAATGATTTCCCAATAATTAGTGATGTTGAACATCTTTTCATGTTGAACATCTGTATGTTTTCCTTGGAAAAATGTCTAAGTCCTCTGCCCATTTTTAATTGGATTGTCTTTTTGTTTTTGAGTTGTATAAATTCCTTATATATTTTGGATATTGGATATTTGATTTGTGACTAACTTCTCCCATTCAGTATGTTGTCATTTCCTTTTGTTGATAAATTCCTTTGCTGTGCAGAAGACTTTTCAGTTTGATGTAGTCCCATTTGTTTAATTTTGTTTTTTCTCTTGCCTGAGGAATCATATGTTGAAAGATATTGCTAACACCAGTGTCAAAGAGCATAACTGCCTGTATTTTCCTCCGAGAGTTTCAGGGTTCTAGGTCTTACATTCAAGTCTTTAATTCACTTTGAGTTGCCTTTTTATGGGTGGTATGAGATAGTTGTCTAGCTTCACTTTTATTTTTTTTTTAATTTTGCATGTGGCTGTCCAGTTTTCCCAGCTCCATTTAGTGAAAAGACTGTCTTCTCTACATTGTGTATTCTTTGCTCTTTGTTGAAAATTAATTGTACCTATATCTGTGCGATTATTTTTGGTCTCTCAATTCTGTTCCACTGATTTACATGTCTGTTTTCCTGCCAATACCATGATGTTGTTATTACTGTGGTTTTGTAATATAGTTTGAAATCAGGGAGTGTGGTACCTCCAGCTTTCTTCTTTTTGGTTATTTGGGTCTTTTGTGGTTTTGTATAAATTTCAGACTTTTTGATTGTATTTTTGTGAAAAATGTCCTTATGATTTTGATAGGGATTGAAATGATCTGTAGGTTGCATTAGGTAATATGGACATTAAAACAATGTTAATTCTTCCAATTCATGAACCTTTTATATCTATCTTTACATTTCTTTATGTCTTCTTCAATTTCTTTCAAAAATATCTTATGGTTTAATGGTGGGAGTCTTTCACAACTTTGGTATAATTTATTCCTAGGGTTTTTTATTTTGTTGTGTGTGATTATAAATGGGATTGTTTTCTTAATTTCTCTTTCTGCTAGCTCGTTGTATAGAAACTCAACAGGTTTTTGGTTTTTTTTTTTAACATCTTTATTGGAGTACAATTGCTTTACAATGGTGTGTCAGTTTCTGCTATACAACAAAGTGAATCAGCTCTACCTGTACATATATCCCCGTATCTCCTACCTCTTACGTCTCCCTCCCACCCTCCCTATCCCAACTCTCTAGGTGGTCACAAAGCACTGAGCTATGTGGCTGCTTCCCAGTAGCTGTCTATTTTACATGTGGTGGTGTATATATGTCCATGCCACTCTCTCACTTTGTGCCAACTTACCCTACCGTCTGCCCATGTCCTCAAGTCCGTTCTCTACGTCTGTGTCTTTATTCCTGTCCTGCCCCTACGTTCTTCAGAACCATTTTTTTCTTTGTAAGATTCCATATATATGTGTTAGCATACGATATTTGTTTTTCTCTTTCTGACTTACTTCACTCTGTATGACAGACTCTAGGTCCATCGACCTCACTACAAATAACTCAATTCCATTTCTTTTTATGGGTGAGTAATACTGCATTGTATATATGTGCCACATCTTCTTTATCCATTCATATGTTGATGGACACTTAGGTTGCTTCCATGTCCTGTCTATTGTAAATAGAGCTGCAGTGAATACTGTGGTACATGACTCTTTTTTAATTATGGTTTTCTCAGGGATAGTGGGATTGCTGGGTCATATGGTAGTTCTATTTTCAGTTTTTTAAGGAACCTCCATACTGTTCTCCATAGTGGCGGTATCAACTTATATTCCCACCAACAGTTCAAGAGGGTTCCCTTTTCTCCACACCCTCTGCAGCATTTATTGTTTGTAGATTTTTTTTTTTTTTTTGCGTTACGCGGGACTCACACTGTTGTAGCCTTTCCCATTGTGGAGCACAGGCTCCGGATGTGCAGGCTCAGCGGCCATGGCTCACGGGCCCAGCCGCTCCACGGCATGTGGGATCTTCCCAGACCGGGGCACAAACCCATGTTCCCTGCATCGGCAGTCGGACTCTCAACCACTGCGCCACCAGGGAAGCCCTGCTGTAGATTTTTTGATGATGGCCATTCTGACTGGTGTGAGATGATATCTCATTGTAGTTTTGATTTGCATTTCTCTAATGATTAATGATGTTGAGCATTCTTTCATGTGTTTGTTGGCAGTCTGTGTATCTTCTTTGGAGAAATGTCTGTTTAGGTCTTCTGCCCATTTTTGGTTTGGGTCGCTTGTTTTTTTAATATTGAGCTGCATGAGCTGCTTGTAAATTTTGGAGATTAATCCTCTGTCAGTTGCTTCATTTACAAATATTTTCTACTATTCTGAGGGTTGTCTTTTGGTCTTGTTTATGGTTTTCTTTGCTGTGCAAAAACTTTTTAGGTCCCATTTGTTTATTTTTGTTTTTATTTCCGTTATTCTAGGAGATGGATCCAAAAAAAGGTATTGCTGAGATTTATGTCAGAGAATGTTCTGCCTGTGTTTTCCTCTAAGAGTTTTATAGTATTCATTCTACATTTAGGTCTTTAATCTATTTTGAGTTTATTTCTGTGTATGGTTTTAGGGGGTATTCTAATTTCATATTTTTACATGTAGCTGTCCAGTTTTCCCAGCACCTCTTACTGAAGAGATTGTCTTTCTCCATTGTATATGTTTGTCTCCTTTGTCATAGATTAGTTGACCAGATTAATAACAGTGTGGACATATTTCTGAGCTTTCTATCCTGTAGTATTGCTCTGTATTTCCGTTTTTGTGCCAGTACCACACTGTTTTGATTGCTTAACGTTTGTAGTATAGTGTGAAGTCAGAGTGTGTGATTCCTGTGGCTCCGTTCTTCTTTCTCGATTGTTTCAGCTATTCAGAGTCTTTTGTGTTTCCATATAAATTAAAAATTATTTTTGTTCTAGTTCTGTGAAAAATGC
This sequence comes from Tursiops truncatus, assembly GCF_011762595.2. NCBI lineage: Eukaryota > Metazoa > Chordata > Mammalia > Artiodactyla > Delphinidae > Tursiops > Tursiops truncatus. The sequence goes on from NW_022983136.1 coordinate 3,260,662, forward strand.
TCTTGGTAATTTGATAGGGATTACAGTAAATCTGTAGATTGTCTTGGGTAGTATGATCCTGTAAACAATATTGATTCTTTTTTCTTTTTTGGCCACTCTTTGTGGCATGCGGAATTTAGTTCCCTGACCAGAGATCAAACCCATGTCCTGTGCATTGGGAGCATGGAGTCTTAACCACTGGACAACCAGGGATGTCCCATTATTGATTCTTCTAATCCAAGAACACAGTGTATCTTTCCATCAGTTTGTGTCACTGTTGGTTTCTTTCATCAGTATCTTATAATTTTTGGAGTAATGTTCTTTTGCCTCCTTAGATAGTTTATTACTAGGTATTCTATTCTTTTTGATACAATGGGAAATTGAATTGTTTCCTTAATTTCTTTTTCTGAAATTTCATTGTTAGTGTATAGAAATGCAATAGATTTCTGTGCATTAACCTTGTATCCTGCAGCTTTACAGAATTCATTGATGAGTGGTAATAGTTTTTTGGTGGCATCATTAGGATTTTCTGTGTATAGCCATATCATCTGCCACAGTGACAGTTTTACTTCTTTTTCACATTGGACTCCTTTTATTTCTTTTTCTTCTCTGATTGCTGTGGCTAGGAACTTCAAAACTGTGTTGAATAAAAGTGATGAGAATGGGCGTCCTTGTCTTCTTACTGCTCTCAGAGGAAATGCTTTCAGCTTTTCACTGTTGAGTATGATGTTAGCTGTGAGTTTGTCATATATGGCCTTTATTATGTTGAGTTATATTTTTATGCCCGCTTTTTGGAGAGTTTTTATCATAAATAGGTGTTGGATTTTGTCAAAAGCTTTTTCTGCATCTACTGAGATGATCACATGGTTTTTATTCTTTAGTTAATGTGGTTTCTCACAGTGTATATTGAAGAATCCTTGCATCCCTGGGATAAATCCCACATGATCATGGTGCATGATCCTTTTAATGTGTCGTTGGATTCTGTTTGCTAGTATTTTGTTGAGGATTTTTGCATCTATGTTATCAGTGATACTGGTCTGTAGTTTCTTTTGTGTGTGACATCTTTGTCTGGTTTTGGTATCAGAGTAATGGTAGCCTCATAGAATGAGTATTGGAATGTTCCTCCCTCTGCTATATTTTGGAAGAGTTTGAGAAGGGTAGGTGTTAACTCTTCTATAAATGTTTAATAGAATTTGCCTGTGAAGCCATCTGGTCCTGAGCTTTTGTTTGTCCGAAGATTTTTTTTTTTTTTTTTTAGTATGCGGGCCTCTCACTGCTGTGGCCTCTCCCGTGTGGAGCGCAGGCTCCGGACGCGCAGGCTCAGTGGCCATGGCTCATGGGCCCCCAGCCGCTCCGTGGCATGTGGGATCTTCCTGGACGGGGGCACGAACCCATGTCCCCTGCATCGGCAGGCAGACTCTCAACCACTGCACCACCAGGGTAGCCCTGTCAGAAGATCTTTAATCACAGTTTCAATTTCAGTGCTTTTCATTGCTCTGTTCATATTTTCTATTTCTTCGTGGTTCAGTCATGGAAGTTTGTAGTTTTCTAAGAATTTGTCCCTTTCTTCAAGGTTGTCCATTTTATTAGCCTGTATTTGCTTATAGTGGTCTCTTACGGTTCTTTGTATTTCTGTGGTGTTTCATGTAACTTTTACCTTTTCATTTCTGATTTCATTGATTTAGGCTCTCTTCCTTTTTTTTTCCTTGATGAATCTTGCTAAAGGTGTATCAATTTTGTTGATATTTTAGAAGAACCAGCTTTTAGCTTTATTGATCTTTTTGATTTTCTTTTTAAGTTTCTATTTCATTTATTTGTGCTCTGAACTTTATTATTTCATTCCTTCCAGTAACTTTCGGTTTTGTTTGTTCTTCCTTCTCTAGTTGCTTTAAATGTAAAGTTAGATTGTTTTTTTGAGATTTTTCTTGTTTCCCAAGGTAAGCTTTTTTCACCATAAACTTCCCGTTCAGAACTTCTTTTGCTATGTCCCATAGCTTTTGGATCCTTGTGTTTTCTTTTTGATTTGTCTCTAGGTATCTTTTTTTATTTGCTGTTTGACTTCTTCATTAATCCATTGGTTGCTTAGTGCCATGTTGTTTAGCCTCCATGTTTCTGTTTTTTAGAAGTTCTTTTTCTTATAATTGATTTCTAATATCATAGTATTGTGGTCAGAAAAGATGTTTGATATGACTTCAATTTTCTTAAATTTACCAAGGCTTGATACGCAGCCCAGCACGTGATCTATCCTGGAGAATGTTCCAGATGCACTTAAAAATAAATTGTATTCTGCTTTCGAATGGAATCCTCTATACATATCAAATAAGTCCATCATCTGGTCTACTGTGTCATTTAATGTCTCTGTTTCCTTACTGATTTTCTCTCTGGATTATCTGTCCTATGATGTCAGTGGGGTATTTAAATTCCCCACTATTATTGTGTTACTCTAAATTTCTCTATGTTTGTAAACATTTGCCATATATATTGAGGTGCTCCTATGTTGTGTTTATGTATATTTACAATTCTTATAACTTCTTCTTGGATTGATCTTTTATTTATTATGCAGTGTCCTTCTTTGTATCTTGTAACAGTCTTTATTTTAAAGGCTTTTGTCTGATATGAGTGTTGCTGCTCAGCTTTCCTTTGTTTTTCATTTGCATGGAACATCTCTTTCCATCTCCTCACTTTCAGTCTGTATGTGACTCTAGATCTGAAATGCATCTCTTGTAGGCAGCAAATATGCTGTCTTGTTTTTGTATCCATTCAGCCAGTCTGTGTCTTGTTTGGAGCATTTAGTCCACTTTTATTTAAGGTAATATGTGTGTTCTTCTTGCCATTTTTTTCATTGTTTTGGATTTATTTTTGTAGGTCTTTTCACCCTTTGTTCTTTGGTTCTCTTGTCTTGTGATTTGATGACTATCTCTTGTGTCATATTTGGATTGCTTTTTATTTATTGAATGTACATTTATTATAGATTTTTTGTTTGCAGTTACCATGAGGTTTTTGTCATAGAAGTTTGTATATATGAACATTGGGGTGCATGTATCTTTTTCATAGCAGCACTGTTTACAATAGCCAGGACATGGAAGCAACCTAAATGTCCATCAACAGAGGAATGGGTAAAGAAGATATGGTAGATATTTACAATGGAACATTATTCAGCCATAAAAAGGAATGAAATTGGGTCATTTGTAGAGTCATGGATGGACCTAGAGACTGTCATACAGAGTGAAGTAAGTCAGAAAGAGAAAAACAAATATCGTATATTAACACATATATATGGAATCTAGAAAAATGGTATAGATGACATCTGAATTTAATAGGCCAGTGACTCTGGAAATATGGTTCATTCTCTTTTCCTAGGGTTTTCTATTTTTGTTGTTTTTGAAATTTTTTAATGAGTATTACAGCCATTCCTGCACTGAGGAGCATCTGATGGGTAAACTTAATGTCTTCTCAGGTTTATTCTTACCTTTTCCCTGGGCATGTTCATTCACTTTTTTTTTCTTGTATATGCAGTTTTGGGGATATCCTAGTGTTTAATGTCTGGCTTCTAAAAGAGGAAAAAGAGAAAAATGAAGGAGGAAGAAATGGTTATTACCCTTTAAGTTCCCAGAAGTCACTTCAGCCAGGGAGTGGGGATTTGCAACAATGTGGGGAAATGAAATAATAGCTGCCCACTTCTGTGTCTTTATCTCTGTAATCAAAAAGCAGCAGTCAGTAGTCAGAACATGGGCCTGTAATATTTTAAGCCCAGTGTGCTTTGTGCTTACCCTGGCTTCTGCAAGCTGTATACATGCTGCTGCAGGAACATATGCATAGCTGTCTGTTTTGTGGCTGGGGGTGGGGGATTTTTACATGCTGCTAAGATAAGAGCTGAAATTGACCAGAATTTATGGTCCATGTCTTCTCTTGGAAGTTGTAACCTTCACCAAAGGCCAGAGTTTCAAAACTGTTGAATCAGACAGATTTTTCCAGTGAAATTGTTGTTTGATGGGAATACAGATTTCTGGTGCTTCCTACTCCATCATCTTCCCAGAGTCATAATTTTCATTAGATTTGAAGGCATGTCTTTTACAAATGATGATATAGGAAACCCACTAAGAAGGACAGTTACTTTGCTCAACATTAGAGGGAATTTATTGAAGAGTCGCTACCACTTGAAACACTTTCATAACTTGTTTTTATGAGTGATTCCATACTGGTGCTGGAGGCACAGTTCTTTAGAGGCCTTTTGTCAAGGACCCCGTCACTAGCCCTGACCCCAAAAAGAGGCAGCCAAGGAAACAAATCTGTGACATCCTGTTTCTCATTATATATTGCCTTCTGTTGCTTTCCATCCACATTTTTCCCCTGTAATCTAGAGAACATTGATATCTTTCATACTGGTAAGGCTTCTGGGACAGAGAACAGCCAAGACTATACCCAGGGGTTATTGGATGTCCAGCATCATTTTCAAATATACAGAGCTCTGGAATATGTGCATTTTAGAATACCTGTTAAATGAAGTACTGAGAACCGTGGGGCTGAGTAATGTAATGTTTCTTTTCCACCTGTAGTGTCTCATCCTTTTTGGAAAGCTCCCTGCTAGGGGTAATGCTGAAAGTGCCCCAAAGTTGGTGCCAGATGTTAGTTATGGGCTGCGGAGAGATTGTTGGAGGATGTCCCCAAATAGTAGAGGATATCCCATGGTGTCTGCCTCCATGGCTATAGACAAACTGTTATGGAAGTTTTTCATAAGTTTTAATATGGGCAGTGGTTCTCAACTTGGAGTAATTTTGTTCTCCATCCACTGGGGACTTTGGTAATATTTGGAAATCAGTTTGATTGACACAACTGGGGTATTGCATTGTACTGGCATGTAGAGGCATGAGATGTTGCTAACCATCTTGAAATACATAGGACATTCCCCTAAACAAAGAATAATTCATCTTCAAATGTCACTGGTTCCAAAGTGTAGAAACCGTTAAGTCAAGCCTTCCTATAGACCTACATTGGCTGCTATTGCATAGGAGGCGTACTCACTGGGGGCTCCCAGTTGCCTTAATATAGTGTCTCCTCCCAACGAAAAAGCTGCCCATCCTTTCTTTCATGAAATTAATTAGAATAATCAGAGCTAGAAGAAAATTTGTTTGACCTTAGGAGGAAACCTCTTTTTCCTTACCTGGGGCTCCAAGCCTCTGACAAGTCTCAGGTCTGGTAGTCTGTTCTGCTCTTCTCAGCCACAATCTATAGCTGTCAAGACAAAATAATGACTATGAAGAGGCAGGGGCACTGGGAAGTTTCTGCAACCATAAAACCAGGGTGATTTCATAGGAAATTTGGTCATAGTACCCTTGAGAAAATTTTTACCTCTTGTTGAGTGAATGCAATGGACATTTGCTATGGCAATTTGTTCTCAAGTAACTACGACAAATCAGGAGGGAGTAAAGGGTTTCTAGGAGCTGCCAACTGAGTTAAACAATATTCCTTTGTGGCAAGATTAGACCTGTGTTCTTTCTTACAGTTGAGTTTTCCCAGAGAGAACAAAGACTTTCTCAATACAAAGTAGAGGGATATAGTTTGTATTCTTTATGTATGTCTTGTTTCAAGATTTTGATAAAATTTTGTTTTTGAATAATATAGACTTATTTATTCTATTGTATTTGTATTATTACAAAATTTAGAATTTCACATAGCATAAAAAGGGAGACATTGCAGATAAGATTATTTTAGTTCAAGTGTTTAATGCAGGAAAGTTGAAAACATGGCAGTTTTAATAAAACAACATCTTATTTTATGAAGTATTATTCAATTTCACTGTTTTGAATATATTAGAAAATTATTTAAAGTAATACATGAACATGGGTAAAGTTACTTATTGCTAAAACATATCAATGAAGAAAAAATAATTCTTGGCTTTATCTTTCTCCACCACCACTCCACTCAATGTAGGCAGCTACATTTTCCCTCCCAAGGTTTTATTTTGCAGTTTTATTTTATTTGAAGTTGTCCAGATTTACAGACTTTGTAACAGTGGTTTCATGTACACACATATGTATCTTTACTTGGATTCTTTTTGTTAACGTTTTTCCACATTTGTTTTCTTTCTGTTTTTTCTTTCTGAATCACTTATACATAAATTGCAGTCAACAGAATAATTAATTTCTAAATATTTCATTGTAAACTTTGTAAGAAAAGCACTTTAAAAGATATATCCACCATAGTTTAATTACACAGAATTAACAATAAGTCAATAATGTCACCCAATATTCAGATCACATTTAAAAATTTTTATTGAAGTATAGTTGATTGATAACACTATATTAGTTTCAGTTGTATAAAAAAGTGATTCAATATTTTAATAGATCATAACCCATTTAAGATTATTCTAAAATACTGCTTGTATTGCATGTGCTATACAATATATCCCTGTAGCTTTTAAATATTATACATAGTATTTTGTACCTCTTATTCCCCTATGTTTACCTTGCTCCTCCCACTTCCCTCTCCCACTGATAACCACTAGTTTGTTTTCTATGTCTGTGTGTCTGTTTATGTTTTCTTATATTCGTGTATTTTGTTTTTTAGATTCCATATTTAAGTGAGAAAGTACAATATTTGCTTTTCGCTGACTTATTTTTCCCAGTACAGTACCCTCTAGGTCCATACATGTTGTTGCAAATGGCAAAATTTTATTCTTTTTTTTATAGCTGATTAACAGTCTGCTGTTTACATGTGCCACATCTTCTTTATCCATTCATGTGTTGATGGATACTTAGGTTGCCTCCATATCTTGCCATTGTAAGTAATGCTGCCATGGGTATTTGGTACATATACTTTTTGAATTATTGTTTTTGTTTCTTCTGATATATACTAAGGAGTGGAATTGCGGGATCATATGGTAGCTCTATTTACATTTTTTTGAGGAACCTCCATACTGATTTCCATAGTGGCTGCACCAATATGTATTCCCATCAACAGTGTTCCCTTTTCTCCACATCCTTGCCAACATTTCGTATTTGTGGTCTTTTTAATGACAACCATTGTGACAGTTACAAAGTGATATCTCATTGTGGTTTTGATTTGCATTTCTCTGATGATTAGTGATAGTGAGCATGTTTTCATGTGCCTGTTGACTATCTGTATATCTTCTTTGGAAAAAATGTCTATTCTGGTGTTCTGCCCATTTTTAAAAATTGGGTTGTTTGCTTTGCTTTTGATGTTGAGTTAAATAGCTTTTTATGTATTTTGGATATTAACCTCTCAGTTATATAATTTGAAAATATTTTCTCCCATTCCATAGGTCTTCTTTTCATTTTGTTAATGGTGTCCTTTGCTGTGCATAAGCCTTTAAGAGTAATTAAGACCCATATGTTTATTTTTAGCCTTTGGAGACAGGTCAAAAAATATTGTTTTATGTTTTATGTCAAAGAGTTTTCTACCTATGTTCTCTTTTAGAGGTTGTATGGTGTCATGTCTTGTATTTAAGTCTTTAAGATATCTTGAGTTTGTCTTTGTATATGGTATGAAGGAATGTTCTAATTTCATTGGTTTACATGCAGCTGTCCAGCTTTCCTTACCACACTTGCTGAAGAGACTGTCTTTTCTCCATTGTATATTCTTGCCTCCTTTGTCAAAGATTAATTCCCAGTAGGTGTGTGGGTTTATTTCTGGGCTTTCTGTTCTGCTCCATTGATCTATGTGTCTGCTTTTGTGCCAATACCATGCTGTTTTGATTACTGTAGCTTTGTAGTATTATCTGAAGTCTGGGAGGGTTATGCCTCCAGCTTTATTCTTTTTCCTTAGGATTGCTTTGGTAATTCTGGGTCTTTTGTTGTCTCATACAAATTTTATGATTATTTGTTCTAGTTCTGTGAAAAATGTTATGGGTAGTGTGAAAGGAATCACATTAAGTCTGTAGATTGATTCTAGTATTATGGCCATTTTAGCAATATTAATTCTTCCAGTCCAGTGCCAGGGACATCTTTCCATTTCTTTGAATCATCTTCAATTTCTTTGATCAGTGTTTTATAATTCTGTGTTTAGGTCTTTTTCTGCCTTGATTAGGTTTATTCCTAGGTGATTTATTTATTTTGATGTGATTTAAAATGTGATGTTTTTACTTTCTCTTTCTGATATGTTATTATTAGTGTAAAGAAATGTAACAGGTTTCTGTATATTAATCTTGTATCCTGCTATCTTGCTGAATTTATTAGTTCTAATAGTTTTTGTGTGGAGTCTTCAGGCTTTTCTATGTAGACTCTCGTGCCATCTGCATATAATGACTGTTTTACCTCTTCCCCTCCAATTTGGGTACATTTTACTTCTTTTTCTTTGATTGCTGTGGTTAGGACTTCCAGTACTTTGTTGAATAGAGTGGTGAAAATGGGCATCCTTGTTTTGTTCCGGAATTTAGTGGGAAGGCTTTCAGTTTTTTACTGTTGAGTATTATATTGACTGTAGATTTGTCATAAATGGCTTTTATTATGTTGAGATACGTTTACTCTAAATCCACTTTGTTAAGAGTTTTTATCATGAATGGATATTGAATTTTATGAAATGGCTTTTCTGCACCTATTGAGATGATAATGTGAATCTCTTTCTTTCCTTTTGTCAATGTGGTGTACCACATTGATTGATTTGCATGTGTTGAACCATCTTTGAGACCCTTTAATGAATCCAGCTTAATCATGGTGTATTATCATTTGTATGCATTGTTGGATTTGGCTTGCTAATATTTTGTTGAGTATTTTTGCTTCCGTATTAATGAAAAATATTGGCCTGTAACTCCCTTTCTTTCTTTCTTCCTTCCCTCCTTCCTTCCTTCTCTTTGTCCGGTTTTACTATCTGAGTGATAGTGGCTTCATAGAATGACTTTGGGAGTGTTCCTTCCTCTTCGGTCTTTTGGAAGATTTTGAAGATAGTTTTAAGTTCTTCTTTGTATGTTTGATAGAATTCCCCAGTGAAGCCATCTGATCCTGGCTTTTGTTTGCAGGGAATTTAAAAACATTACATATTCTATTTCACTTCTAGGCATAAGTCTGTTGAAATTATCTGTTTCTTCTTCACCCAATTTTGGCAGGATGTATGTTTCTAGAAAGTTGTTCATTTCTTACAGGTTGTCAATTTTGTTGGCATATAACTATTCATAGTATTTTTTTTTCTGTAGTGTCAGTTGTTATTTCTCCTCTTCTATTTCTTATTTTGTTTGAGTCCTGTCTTGCTGAGTCTAGCTAGAGGTTTATTGATTTTGTTTACCCTTTCAAAACTCCAGTTCTTCATTTTATTGATCTTTTCTATTTTTTGATCTCTATTTTATTTAGTTACTCTCTGATCTTTATTGTTTCCTTCCTTCCTTATGCTGACATTGGGTTTTTAAAAAATCTTTATTTATAAATTTATTTATGTATTTACTTATTTATTTTTGGCTGCATTGGGTCTTCATTGCTGCCCACGGGCTTTCTGTAGTTGTGGAGAGCGGGGGCTACTCTTCGTAGCTGGGTGCAGGCTTCCCATTGCAGTGGCTTCTCTTGTTGCAGAGCTTGGACTCTAGGCATGCATGCTTCAGTAGTTGTGGCTCACAGGCTCTAGAGCACAGGCTTCATGGTTGTGGCGCATGGGCTTAGCTGCTCCACAGCATGTGGGAATCTTCCCAGAGCAGGGCTCGAATCCGTGTCCCCTGCATTGGTAGGCAGAGTCTTAACCACTGTGTCACCGGGGAAGTGGGTTTTGGTTATTCTTTTTTCTAACCCTTTTACGGGGTGGGTTATATTGTTTATTTGAAATTTTTCTTGCAATGAAAAACAAGAAAATATTTTTCTTGTTTTCTTGTTCTAGGTTATCAATATCCCTCTTAGAACTGCTTTTGCTGTGTCCCATAGATTTTGTAATGTTGTGTTTTCATTGTCATTTGTGTCAAGGTATTTTCTTATTTCTTCATTGATTTCATCATTGACCCATTGGTTTTTTAGTAGCATGTTGTTTATTCTCCATGTAATGATTTTTTCCCCTCATTTTTCTTTCTGTGGTTGATTTCTAATTTCATAGCATTGTGGTCAGAAAAGATGCTTGAAATAATTTCTATCCTCTGAAGTTTGTTGAGACTTGTTTTGTGTCCTAGTATGTGGTCTGTCCTAGAGAATGTCCATGCACAAGTGAAAAGAATGTGTATTCTGTTTTTTTTGGATGTAGTGTTCTGTAGATTTTAATTAAGTCCAGCTGTTCTATTGTGTCATTTAGAATCTCTATTGCCTTATTGATTTTGTCTGGAAGATCTGTCCATTGATGTCAGTGGGTCTTCTACTATTATTGTCAATTGTCATTCCTCTCAGTGTCTCCCTTTATGTCTGTTAGTATTTGTTTTATATACTTAGGTTCTCCTACATTGGGTACATATATGCTTTTAAGTGTAATATCCTCTTCTTGTATTCATCCTTTTATCATTATATAGTGTCCTTCTTTTTTTTGTCTTTCTTCATGGACTTTGTTATAAAGTCTACTTTGTCTGATTTGAGTATTGCTACCCCATTTTCTTGTCACTTCTGTCTGCATGAAACATCTTTTTCCATCTCCTCGATTTCAATCTATGTGTGTTTTTCTCCCTAAAGTCAGTGTCTTGAAGACAGTGTATTGTAGGTTCTTGGTTTTTTTTAAAAAAAATCTAATCTGCCATTCTTTGTCTTTTGATCAGAGGATTTAGTCCACTGACGTGTAATTATTGATAAGTATGTACTTATTGTCATTTTAAACCTGTTTTTCAGTGGATTTTTTAGTTCTTATTCATTTCTTATTCTCTTTATTTTTCCTTTTGTGGTTTCATGGCTTTCTTTTGTATTATGTTTGGGTGTCTGTTTGTTTTTGTGAATTATAGTATGTTTTTGATTTAGACTGAGAGTTACATGACTACAAACACATTCTAAAATATTTACTTTTTCTTACTCCTCTTCCCTACAATTTGTTATTTTGATGTTCTATTTTACATCTTCATGTTTATCCTTTTGCTGTTAATTGTAATTACAGTTTTGCAAAAATTTTTGATTGTTTTTTGATTTACATAGTGGCTTATTCAAGTGATCTTTAATACTTTTATGTATTTATCCTTCCTACTGTGTTTTCTCCTTTGATGTAAATTCTTGCTTTTTTCTATTTAGAGGAGCACTTTTAATGTTTCTTCTAAGTTAGGTTTAGGATTGTTGTATTCTTTTATTTATTAGTTGTCTGAGAAATTATTTACCTTTACTTCTATTCTAAATGATAATCTTGCTGGTTAAGGTATCCTAGGTTGTAGGTTTTTCCCTTTCAGGACTTTGAATATATCGTGACTTTTTTTTTGGCCTGCAAAGTTTTTTTAGAGATATCAGCTGATAACCTTTTGGGGGTTCCCTTGTAACTGACTCTTTGTTTTTTTTCTTGTTGCCCTTAGAATCCTCTTTATGTTAAACTTTGGCCTTCTTTATTGTGATATGTCTTGGTGTGTGTTTGGGTTTACCTTGTTTGGGAACCTCTGTGCCTCGTACCTGGATATCTGTTTCATAGTTTAGATTTAGAAAGTTTTCAGCCATAATTTCTTCAAATACATTTTGCTCCCCCTTTCTCTTTCTTCTCTTTTTGAAGCCCCTATTATAATGAAACCCCTAATATGGCACACTTTATATTATTCCATATATCTCACAGTGCACTTTCATTTTTTTAAATTTGTCTTTCTGTCTGCTGTTCCAATTGGATAATTTCTATTTTTCTGTTTACCAGATCACTTAGTATTCTTTTGTTTTACTTTGTCTTCTGTTCATTGCTTTTAGCTTGGGTTTTTTTTTTTTTTATTTTTTAGCTTGGTTTTTATCTCGGCAATTGAATTGTCTAATTTTGATCAGTTTCTCTTTATAGCTCTAGTTCCTTGTTACAGCTTTCTGCATTTCTGTTGATGCCTTTTTAAATTCCTTTAGCATTTTTATTACCTTTTTGAACTTGGGTTCTGTTAGACTGGAGAGGTCTGTTTCACTGTTTTTTTCTTTCACGGGATTTCTCTTGTTCTTTTAATTGGGAGTAGTCCTCTCGTTCTTCATTTTACTTAAAATTCTCTGACTGTATGAATTTAGGAGAAACAGGTATCTACTGTGGTCTTACAGGGCTATTTTTATATGGGAGTGTCCCTGTGTAGACTGTGTGAGTCCCATATTTTTAGTGTGAGGGTTGTTTTTGTTATGGATACATACCACATCTTTCCTCAGAATGTGTTGGCCGTTGTCCCCTTGATAGTGGATGTGCTTGGTGTTTGGTGACCAGAGCCTGTACTGGATGTTGGGTGGGGCCTCTTCTTTGCTCTGTGACGGTCACAACACTGTTGGAGTAGATGCCCTCAGATCCAGTTCTAAGCAGCAGTGTGAGGTAGGTGGGACTGGAGTGCTCCCACTGGGAAAGGAGCCACTGTGTATACCTCCCCAGGGGCTGTCTGCCAGGGACATGATGCCACCCACCACCTGGTGTGAGCATGATCAATGTCCAGTACTGCTAGAGCCACCCCGGACCCAACACCACTGGAGGAGCACTGATAATAGCCTCAGATCAGGCCTGCTCCCGGTGTGTGCATGTTCTTAAAGCCCATTGCTGCCAAAGCTGAGCCCACCATGGGAGTGCTGATAATTGGCTCAGTTATCAGCCATGTAACTGCACGGTGCACAGTCACAAAGCCCAGCACCATTGGAGCTGTGCCCTGCAATGAGCACACTGATAGTGGGGCTCCTATGGTGCAGACGTGTGCACCATTTTGCTCCCACTCAACTATGGCAGCCTGGACCACACTCCAGGCTCCTTGGTCCATCTTTCTACAGCAAACCTGTATCATTTCCCTGGTCCACCTACTGATGCCTCAGTTTCAGGACTTAGCCCTCATGTATACTGTAAGTAGGTGTGAATTTTGGGCTGCAAAATGCAGCAACATGTCAGCCTTCAGTACTGACCTCTCTCTGTGTTGTTTGTTAGCAAACCAGTACTTGCACACTCCTCTTGAGAAAAGTCCAGGTCACTCTAGCTCTGAATCTGTCCCAGTGGACCTACCAACTAGGAAAGGGAATCCCCAGGGTGAGGGAAACTTTCCTTTTTCACAGCTTTCTCTTGGGGGTGCAGATCCCGTACCTATTCTTTTTGTTTTTTGGTCCTACCTCATTTTGTGTGATTTGTCTTGCAGCTTTGGTTGTATCTGCTGCCAGTTTTCAGTTGATTTTCTGTGAGCATTGTTCCACAAGTAAGTGTATTTTTGATGTGTTTGTGGGGAAAGGTGAGCTCCACGTCCTTCTGCTCCACTGTCTTGATCTCTCTGTCTAGTTGTTTTTTATGTGCTTGTGTGAATTCTCCTGTGAAGTTGTTCCTGAAAATTTGTTTGCTGGGAGTTTTTTCATTACTAACTCATTTCACTTCTGGTGATCAGTCTGTTCAGATTGTCTGTTTCTTCCTGATTCAGTATTGGATGATTGTATGTTTTTAAAATTTATCATTTTCTTCTAGGTTGTCCATTTTGTTGGCATATAACTGTCCCTAGTATTCTTTTACAATGTTCTTTTGTATCCTTGTGACATTGGTTGTAATTTCTTCTCTTTAATTTCTTATTTTTTTTCTATGTCCTCTTTCTTTTTTTTCCTTAATGAGCCTGACTAAACGCTTATTAATCAATATTTTACGTATTTAGGTGCTCCTATATTAGGTGCACATATGTTAAGAAATGTTACATTCCCTTCTTCTATTGATTCCTTTATCATTTTATTATGACCTTCTTTTTCTTATGTTACCAAGTTGTTTTAAAGTCCGCTTTGTCTGATATGAATATACCCAAGCTTTCTTCCCTAGAGAGTATCTCCAAGCCCACGATATCCACTTCTTCTGTGTCTCCTCCTTGGGGCCCATGTCCTGACCTGATTGCTTCTCCCCCTTTCCTACCTAACTCTGTGCATATCTTTCTTACAGCTTTTGTTGTACCAGGGCCTTTCTGTCAGTATCCAGTTAGTTTTCACTGAGTTGCTCTACATGTACATGTATTTTTGATGTGCTCATTGTGGGAGGTGAGCTCAGTATCCTCCAACTCTGCCATCTTGATCTTCTCCCCACATTTAAATTTAAACCTGAATTCTGTTAAGTTTCATGTATTACATTAGATTTTTTTTTAAATTGGGGTATAGTTTTTTACAGTGTTGTGTTTGTTTCTACTGAACAGCAAAATGAAGTGGAGTTCCCTGTGCTATACAGCAGTTTCTCATTAGTTAACTATTTTAAACATAGTAGTGCTTCTATGTCAGTCCCAATCTCCCAATTCATCCCACCCCTTCTTTCCCCCCTTGGTGTCCATACGTTTGTTCTCTATGTCTGTGACTCTACTTCTGCCTTGCAAACTGGTTCATCTGTACCATTTTTTCTAGATTCCACATATATGCATCAATATACGATATTTGTTTTCCTCTTTCTGACTTACTTCACTGTGTATGACAGTCCTTAGGTGCATCCACATCTCTACAAATGACCCAATTTTGTGTATTTTCATGGCTGGGTAACATTCCACTGTATAGTTCTCTGACATCTTTTTATCCATTCATCTGTCGATGGGCATTTAAGTTGCTTCCATGACCTGGCTGTTGTAAATAGTGCTGCAGTGAACATTGGGGTGCATGTGTCTTTTTGACTTATGGTTTTCTCTGGGTATATGCCCAGTAGTGGGATTGCTGGATCACATGGTAATTCTATTTTTAATTTTTTAAGGAACCTCCATACTGTTCCCATAGTGGCTGTATTAATTTACATTCCCCCCAACAGTGCAAGGTATTCCCTTTTCTCCAAAACCCTCTCAAGCATTTAGTGTTTGTAGATTTTTTGATGATGGCTATTCTGACCAGTGAGAGATGATACCTCATTGTAGTTTTGATTTGCATTTCTATAATGATTAGTGATGTTGAATATCCTTTCATGTGTTTGTTGGCAATCTGTATATCTTCTTTGGAGAAATGTCTATTTAGGCCTTCTGCCCATTTTTGGATTGGGTTGTTTGTTTTTTAGATATGCATGAGCTGCTTGTTAATTTTGGAGGTTAATCCTTTGTCCATTGATTTGTTTGCAAATATTTTCTCCCATTTTGAGGGGTGTGTTTTTGTCTTGTTTATGGTTTCTTTTGCTATGCAAAAGCTTTTAATTTTCACTAGGTCCCATTTGTTTATTTTTGTTTTTATTTCCATTAATCTAGGAGGTGGGTCAAAAGAGATCTTGCTGTGATTTATGTCAAACAGTGTTCTGCCTATGTTTTCCTCTAAGAGTTTTATAATGTCTGCTCTTACATTTAGGTTTTTTATCCATTTTGCATTTATTTTCATACATGGTGTTAGGGAGTATTCTAAATTCATCCTTTTATATGTAGATGTCAGGTTTTCCCAGCACCACTTATTGAAGAGGCTGTCTTTTCTACATTGTGTATATCCTTGCTTCCTTTGTCATAGAATTGTTGACCACAGGTGTGTGGGTTTATCTCTGGGCTTTCTATCCTGTACCACTGATCTATATTTCTGTTTTTGCGCCGGTATAATACTGTCTTGATTACTGTAGCTTTGTAATACAGTCTGAAGTCAGGCAATCTGATTCCTCCAGCTCAGTTTTGTTTCTCTTTCTCATGATTGCTTTGGCTATTCAGGGTCTTTTGTGTCTCCATACAAATTTTAAGATTTTGTGTTCTAGTTCTGTGAAAAATGTCATTGGTACTTTGATAGGATTGCACTGAAACTGTAGATAGCTTTGGGTAGTATAGCCATTTTCACAATATTGATTCTTCCTATCCCAGAACATGGTATATCTCTCCATCTGTTTGTGTCATCTTTGATTCCTTTCACCATTGTTTTATATTTTCTATGTACAGCTCTATTATCTCCTTAGGTAGGTTTATTCCTAGGTATTTTTTGTTGTTGTTGGAATGGTAGACAGGACTGTTTCCTTAATTTCACTTTCTGATCTTTCACTGTTAGTGAATAGGAATGCAAGGGATTCCCGTGCATTAATTTTATATCCTGCAACTTTACCAAATTCATTGATTAGCTCTAATAGTTTTCTGGTGGTATCTTTAGGATTTTCTATGTATAGTATCATGTCATCTGCAAACAGTGCCATTTTTACTTCTTTTCCAATCTGTATATATTTATTTATTTTTCTTCTCTGATTACTAATTACTAGGACTTCAGTAGCTGTGTTGAATAAGAGTGGTGAGAGTGGGCATCCTTGTCTTGTTCATGATCTTAGTGGAAATGCTTTCAGTTTTTCACCATTGAGAATGATATTTGCTCTGGGAGTGTCATATATGACCTTTATTATGTTGAGGTAGGTTTCCTCTATGCCCGCTTTCTGGACTGTTTTTTATCATAAATGGGTATTGAATTTTGTCAGAAGCTTTTTCTGCATCTATTGAAATGCTAATATGGATTTTAGTCTTTAATTTGTTAATATGCTGTATCACATTGATTTGCATATACTGAAGAATCTTTGCATTTCTTGGATCAATCCCACGTGATCATGGTGTACGACCCTGTTACTGTGTTTTTGGATTCTGTTTGCTAGTATTTTGTTGAGGATTTTTGCATCTATATTCATCAGTAATATTGGTTTGTATTTTCTTTTTTTGTGATATCTTTGTCTGGTTTTGGTATCAGGGTGATGTTGGCTTCATAGAATGAGCTTGGGAGTGTTCCTTCCTCTGCAGTTTTTTGGAAGAGTGTGAGAAGAATGGGTGTTAGCTCTTCTTTAAATGTTGGTGGAATTCACCTGTGAAGCCATCTAGTCCTGGGGTTTTGTTTGTTGGAAGATTTTTTTTTTTTTTTTGCGGTACGTGGGCCTCTCACTGTTATGGCCTCTCCGTTGTGGAATACAGGCTCTGGACGTGCAGGCTCCGCAGTCATGGCTTATGGGCCCAGCCACTCTGTGGCATGTGAGATCTTCCTAGACCGGGGCACGAACCCGTGTCCCCTGCATCGGCAGGTGGTCTCTCAACCACTGCGCCACCAGGGAAGCCCTGTTGGAAGATTTTTAATCACAGTTTTAATTTCATTACTTGTGATTGGTCTGATTATATTTTCTGTTTCTTCCTGGTTCAGTCTTGGAAGGTTTTATTCTTTTCTGAGAATTGTCCCTGTCTTCCAGGTCATCTTTTTCTTGGCATATAGTTGCTTTTAATAGTTGGTTATGATCATTTGAATTTCTGTGGTATTCATTGTCACATCTCCTTTTTCATTTCTAATTTTATTGATTTGAGTTGTCTCCCTCTTTTTCTTGAGTCTGGCTAAAGGTTTATCAATTTTATTTATATTCTCAAGGAACCAGCTTTTAGTTTTATTGATCTTTTCTATTGTTTTTGCTTTTATTTCATTTATTTCTGTTCTGATCTTTATGATTTCTTTCTTTCTGCTAACCTTGGGTTTTTTTTGTTCTTCTTTCTCTAATTGCTTGAGGTGCAAGGTCAGGTTGTTTATTCGAGATGTTTCCTGTTTCTTAAGGTAGGATTGTGTTGCTATAAACTTCCCTCTTAGAACTGCTTTTGCTGCATCCCATAGGTTTGGGTCATTGTGTTTTCATTGTCATTTGTCTCTAGGTATTTTTGGATTTCCTCTTTGAAATGATGATCTCTTGGCTATTTAGTAGCATATTATTTTAACCTCCATATGTTTGTGATTTTTATATATATATTTTTTCATGTAATTGATTTCTAATCTCAAAGTGTTGTGGTCAGAAAAGGTGCTTGATGTGATTTTAGTTTTCTTAAATTTACCAAGGCTTGATTTGTGATGCAAGATGTTATCTCTCCTGGATAATGTTCTATGTGCACTTGAGAAGAAAGTGTATTCTTCTGCTTTCATGTGTAGTGTCCTATAAATATCAGTTAAATCTATCTGGTCTGTTGTGTCATTTAAAGCTTTTGTTTCCTTATTTATTTTCTGTATGGATGATCTGTCCATTGGTGTCAGTGGGGTGTTAAATTTCTCCACTATTATTGTGTTACTGTCGATTTCCCCTTTTATGGCTGTTAGCATTTGCCTTATGTAGTGCAGTGCTGCCATGTTTGGTGCATAAATATTTACAATTGTTGTGTCTTCTTCTTGGACTGATCCCTTGATCATTTTGTACTGTCCTTCCTTATGTCTTATAACAGTCTTTATTTTATAGTCTAACTTACCTGGTATGAGTATAGCTACTCTAGCTTTATTTTGATTTCCATTGCATGGAGTATCTTTTTCCATCCCCTCACTTTTAGTCTGTATGTTTGCTTAGTGGGTGTGTGGGTGTCTTGTAGACAGCATATAAACAGGTATTGTTTTTGTATCCATTCCACCAGTCTGTGTCTTTTTTTGGGAGTATTTAGTCTGTTTTCATTTAAGGTAATTATCAATATGCATTTCTTATTGCCATTTTGTTAATTGTTTTGGATTTTTTTAAGTTCTTTTTAACGCTTTTTGTTGTTTTTCTCTTGTGATTTATTGACTATCTTTAGTGTAATGTTTGGATTTATTTTTCTTTTTTATATGTCTATTTATCACAGATTTTTGGTTTGCAATTATCATGAGGATTTTCTGTAGCATATTATTTTATATATATGTGATTATTTTAAATTACTGATCTCTTAATTTCACATGCATTTCCAAAATGCTGCATTTGTACTTTCATACCCTCATGATTACTGTTTTTTTTTTTTTTTAGTGGTTATGGGCCTCTCACTGTTGTTGCCTCTCCCGTTGCGGAGTACAGGCTCTGGACATGCAGGCTCAGTGGCCATGGCTCACAGGCCCAGCTGCTCCATGGCATGTGGGATCTTCCCAGACTGGGGCACGAACCAGTGCCCCCTGCATTGGCAGGCGGACTCTGAACCACTGCGCCACCAGGGAAGCCCACTGCTTTTGATATAAGATTTTAAATCTAAGAATTTTGGGGGATCTCTTAACTCCTTATTGTGGATAAGGATGATTTTACTACTTTAGTCTTGTAACCTACTAGCTTTTAGTGTGAATGAATTCCTACCTTTCTGTGTTTGTCTTTACCTATGAGATTTTTTATTTCATAATTTTCTTGTTTCTACTTGTAGCCTTTTTTTTTTTTTGCCTAGAGAAGTTCCATTAATAATTGTTGTAAAGCTTGTTTTGTGGTATTGAACTCTTTTAACTTTTGCTTGTATGTTAAACTTTTGATCTTTCCATCAAATCTGAACAAGAACCTTGCTGGGTAGAGTGGTGTTGCTTGTAAATGTTTCCCTTTCATTACTTTATATCCTGCCACTCCCTTCTGGCCTGCAGAGTTTCTCCTGAGAAATCAGCTGATAGCCTATGGGAGTTCCCTTGTATGCTATTTGCTTCTTTTCCCTTGTTGCTTTTAATACTCTCTCTTTGTCTTTAATTTGTGTCATTTTAATTACACTGTGTCTTGATGTGTTCCTCATTAGGTTGATTCTGTATGGGACTCTGTGCTTCCTGGACTTGGGTGACTGTTTCCTTTCCCATGTTACAGAAGTTTTCAGCTCTTATCTCTTCAAACATGTCCTCAGGCCCTTTCTCTCCCTCTTCTCCTTCCAGGACCCCTATAATGTGAATATTAGTGTAGTTGATGTTGTCTCACAAATCACTTAAGCTGTCCTCATTTCTTTTCATTCTTTTTGGTGACAGTGATTTCCACTATTCTGTCTTCCAGTTCACTGATCCATTTTCTGAGCCACTGAGTCTATTATTGGTTCCTTCTAGTGTATTTTTCATTTCACTTATTGTATTCTTCATCTCTGTTTTGTTGTTCTTTATGTTTTCTAACTTGTTGTTGAAAATTTCTAACTTTTTTTGTGCATCCATTTTTCACCTGAGTTGTATAATAATCTTTACAATCATTACTCTGAACTCTTTCTCATGTAGATTGCCTTTGTCCACTTCACTTAGTTCTTCTGGGGTTCTATCTTGTTTCTTCCCTGGAATATATGCCTTTGCTACCTTATTTTGTCTTAAGTTTCTATTTGTATTTTTATATATGTGGTAGGGTAGTTACGTTTCTCAACCTTGCAAAGTGGCCTTCTGTACAAGGCATCCTATTCATCCCTGCAGTGCACGTCCATCTCACATTTGGGCTATATGCTCCAGGGATTCCCCCTTAGAGGGCTACATGGGTCCTTTGTTGTGATGGGGTGACTATGTGGGTGGTCTGGTAGGCTTGGTTGGCCCTGGTCTGATTGGTTGCCAGGCTCTGCCTTGCATGGATGCTGCTGGTTAGTGGGGCCTGGTCACAAGGTAGCTGGTTGCAGAACCCCGGGAGGAGCCTGGGCTAGTGCTGGCTCATTGGTGGTTGGAATCAGGTTCCCAAAGCGCCTGAAGCTGTTGCCCACCCAGTGGTGGGTGAAACCAGTTACTGGGGCTAGTGCTGAATTATGAACACACAGTGCTGAATCCTGGAGTCTGGCTGCAGGGTCCAGGGATCCCAGAGTTTGTTTCAGATCAGTGGTGGTGAGTGCAATTCCTGACATAGTTGGATATGGGGTTCAGGGCATCCCAAACCTTGCAATGGCCTGCTAATGGACAGGACCAGGGCCTAACTGATCTGAGGTGGGGTCTGGCCTGCTGTGAAAGAGCTGGGTCTGCAGCCTGCAGTATCATAGTTTTCTTGTGTCTGGTATCTTCCCTCTGGTGGTTATAAGCTAGTGAAGCCTTCCTGGATGGAAAGGCTATTATCTGCTTATTGGTGGGTGGAGTTGGTTCCTAACCTTCTGTCCATGTCTAGGGCTGTGCCTAGAGGTGGATATGGTCTCTTCAGTCTTTAGGTGGCCTGTCTGTTGATGGGTGGGGCCATGTCCCCATCCAATTACTTGTTTGGCCTGAGGTGTCACAACACTGGAGCCTACAGGCTGTTGGGTGGGGTCTGGTCTTGCTCCTAAGGAGCCAAGATGGCAGCTGCCAGCAACAGTGTTCACATGGTAGAGTGTTCCCAAATATTGTTACCACCAGTGCCTGTGACCTGAAAGTGACCATTAGCCACCCCTACCTCTCCAGGAGACTCTCTAAGACCAGCAAGTAGGTGTGTCCCAGGGTTCCATCGTATTAATGCTTTAGCCCTGGGTCCCCATGTGCATGAGATTTTGTGTGCACCCTTTAAGAGAGAGGTCTTTGCTTCCCCCAGTCCTGTGGGGCTCCTGAAATTAAACCCTGTTGGCCTTCAAAGCCAAATGCTCTGGGGTCTCATCTTACAAATCGCCCACCCAGGAATATGGGATTTGATTGAATCATGAATGTGTTCCTCCTACCTGTCTCACTGTGGTTCCTTCTTTACATCTTTGGTTGTGGAAGATCTTTTATGGTAGGTTCTAGTCTTTTTCTTCAGTGGTCATTCTGCAGATAGTTGTGATTCTGGAGTGCTCATGAGACAAGGTGAGCTCAGCATCTTTCTACTCTGCCACCTTGACCACACTCTTCAGTGGAACATAGGATGGTGGAAATAACTGCCGAGAAGCAGAATAAAGAATAAAGAATGAAAAGAATGGAAGACAGTTTCATAGACCTGTGGGACAACACTAAACACACCAACATTCGAATTATAGAGGTCCCAGAAGAAGAAGAGAAAAAAATGGTCTGAGAAAATATTTGAAGAGATTATAGTTGAAAACATCCATAACATGGGAAAGAAAATAGCCATCCAAGTCCAGGGAGTGCAGTGTGTCCCATACAGGATAAACCCTAAAACAAACACACCAAGACACATATTAATCAACGAACAAAAATTAAATTCAAAGAAAAAATATTAAAAGCAACAAGGGAAAAGCAACAAATAACATACAAGGGAATCCCCATAAGGTTATCAGCTGGTATTTCAACTGCCAGAAGGCAGCAGAATATATTTAAAGTAATGAAAGAGAAAAACCTACAACCAAGATTACCCAGCAAGGATCTCATTCAGATTTGACAGAGAAATCAAAAGCTTCACAGACAAGCAAAGGCTAAGAGAATTCAGCATCAGCAAACTAGCTTTACAACAAATGCTTAAAGAACTTCTCCAGGTAGGAAACACAAGAGAAGAAAAGACCCACAAAAACAAACCTAAAAAAAATTAAGAAAATGGTAATAGGAACATACATATTGACAATTACCTTAAATGTAAATGGATTAAATGCACCAACTGAAAGACACAAACTGGCTAAATGGATACAAAAACAAGATCCCTGGGGCTTCCCTCGTGGTGCAGTGGTTAAGAGTCTGTCTGCCGATGCAGGGGACACGGGTTCGTGCCCTGGTTCGGGAAGATCCCACACGCCACGGAGTGGCTGGGCCCATGAGACACGGCTGCTGAGCCTGTGCATCCGGAGCCTGTGCTCCCCAACAGGAGAGACCACAACAGTGAGAGGCCCTTGTTCCACAAAACAAAAAACAAGGCCCTTATATATGCTATCTACAAGAGACCCACTTTAGAGCTAGGGAAACTTACAGACTGATAGTGATAGGATAGAAAAAGGTATTCCATGAAGATGGCAATTAAAAGAAAGCTGGAGTAGCAATACTCATATCACATAAAACACACTTTAAAATAAAGACTGTTACAACAGATAAGGAAGGACACTACATAATGATCAAGGGATAAATCCAAGAAGAAGATATACCAATTATAAATATTTATGCACCCAACATAGGAGCACCTCAATACATAAGGCAATGCTAACAACCATAAAAGGGGAAATCGACAGTAAAACAATAAGAGTCAGGGACCTTAACACCCATATAACACCAATGGACAGACCATCGAAACAGAAAATAAATAAGAAAACACAAGCTTTAAATGACACAATAGACCAGATAGATTTAATTGATATTTATAGGACATTCTACCTGAAAGCGACACAATACACTTTCTTCTCAAGTGAACATGGAACGTTCTCCAGGAAAAATCACATCTTAGGTCACAAATCAAGCCTTGGGAAATTTAAGAAAACTGAAACCATATCAAACATCTTTTCTGACCATTATACTATGAGATTAGAAATCAATTACAGGAAAAAAACCTGTAAAAAGCACAAATGCATGGAGGCTAAACAGTGTGCTACTAAATAACAAAGAAATCACTGAAGAAATCAGAGGAAATTAAAAAATACATAGAAACAAATGAAAACGAAAACACAACGACCCAAAACCTATGGGATGCAGCAAAAGCAGTTCTAATAGAGAAGTATATAGCAATTCAATCTCACATCAAGAAACAAGAAAAATCTCAAACAATCTAACCTTACACCTAAAGCAACTAGGGGAAGAAGACAAAGAAAACCAAAAGTCAAAGAAAATAAATCATAAATATCAGAGCAGAAGTAAATGAAATGGAAACAAAAAACAATAGCATAGATCAGTAAAACTAAAAGTTGGTTCTTTGAGAAGATAAACAAAATTGATAAAGCTTTAGCCAGACTCATCAAGAAAAAAAGGGGGAGGACTCGAATCCATAAAATTAGAAATGAAAAAGGAGAAGTTACAACTGTCACTGCAGAAATACAAAGGATTATAAGAAACTACTACAAGCAACTATATACAAATAAAATGGACAACCTTGAAGAAATGGACAAATCCTTGGAAAGGTACAATTATCCAAGACTGAACCAGGAAGTATTAGAAAGAGACTTATGAACAGACCTATCACGAGTAATGAAATTGAAACTATAATTAGAAAACCTTCCAACAAAGTCCAGGACCAGATGGCTTCACGGCAAATTCTATCAAACATTTTAGAGAAGAGCTAACACCTATTGTTCTCAAACTCTTTCAAAAAAAGGCAGAGGATAGAACACTCCCAAACTCATCCTAAATGGCTACCATCACCCTGAAACCAAAACCACACAAAGGTATCACAAAAAAAGAAAATTACATGCCAATATCACTGATAACATAGATGAAAATCTTCTACGAAACACAAACAGAATCCAACAACACATTCAAGGGGGATTTGTCCCAGGAATGCAATGATTCTTCAATATATGCAAGTCAATCAATGAGATACACCATATTAACCAACTGAGAAATAAAAAACATATGTCAGAACTAGATGCAGAAAAATCTTCTGACAAAATTCAACACTGATTTGTGATAAAACTCTCCAGAAAATGGGCATAGAGGGAATCTACCTCAACATAATAAAGGCCTTATATGACAAACCCACAGCAAACATCATTGTCAATGGTGAAAAACTGAAAGCATTTCCACTAAGATCATGAACAAGACAAGGATATCCACTCTCACCAGTCTTACTCAACATAGTTTTGGAAGTGATAGCCACAGCAATCAGAGAAGAAAAAGAAATAAAAGGAATACAAATTTGAAAAGAAGAAGTAAAACTGTCACTGTTTGCAGATGACATGATACTATACATAGAAAATCCTAAAGATGCCTCCAGAGAACTACTCTAGCTAATCAATTAATTATGTAAAGTTGCAGGATACAAAATTAATGCACAGAAATCTCTTGCATTCCTGTACAGTAACAATGAAAGATTAGAAAGAGAATAAGGAAACTATCCAATTTACCATTGCAAAAAAAAGAATAAAATACTCAGGAATGACAGTCACTGTAGGTGGAGGAAGGAGACACAAGCCAAGGGATGCAGCTCTAGAAGTTGTAAAAGATACATCAGAAATACATCTACACGTGGAACAACTCCTACAGAACACATACTGAATGCTGGCAGAAGACCTCAAACCATCCCAAAAGGCAAGAAAACCACCACGTACCTGGGTAGGGCAAAAGAAAAAAGAATAAACACAGACAAAAAATAGGGATGGGACCTGCAGCAGTGGGAGGGGGCCATGAAAGAGGAAAGCTTTCCACACACTAGAAGCCCATTTGCGGGTGGAGACTGCGGATGGCCGAACGGGGTAGCTTTGGAGCCACGGAGGAGAGCGCAGCAACAGTGGTGCAGAGGTCAGAGCGGACAGATTCTCGCACAGAGGGTCAGTGCTGACCGGCACTCACCAGCCCGAGATGCTTGTCTGTTCACCCGCCAGGGCAGGCAGGGCTGGGAGTGGAGGCTCAGGCTTCGGTCGGAGCACAAGGAGAGGACTGGGGTTGGTGGCGTGAACACAGCCTGAAGGGGTTAGTGCACCACGGCTAGCCGGACTAGGGAGTCTGGGGAAAAGTCTGGACCTGCTGAAGAGGCAAGAGACTTTTTCTGCCCTCTTTGTTTCCTGGTGTGCGAGGAGAGGGGATTAAGAGTGCGGCTTAAAGCAGCTCCAGAGACAGGTGTGAGCTACGGCTAACAGTGCGGACCCTAGAGATGGGCATGAGACGCCAAGGCTGCTGCTGCTGCCACCAAGAAGCCTGTGTGTGAGCACAGGTCACTCTCCACACCCGTGTTCCGGGGAGCCTGTGCAGCCTGCCACTGCCAGGGTCCCAGGATCCAGGGACAACTTCTCTGGGAGAAAGCACTGCACGCCTCAGGCTGGTGCAACGTCCCACCAGCCTTTGCCGCTGCAGGCTCGCCCTGCACTCGGTACCCCTCCCTCCAGCCGGCCTGAGTGAGCCAGAGGCACCGAATCAGCGGCTCCTTTAACCCCGCCCTGTCTGAACGAAGAATAGATGCCTTCCAGCGACCTACACGCAGAGGTAGGGCCAAATCAAAAGCTGAGTCCCGGGAGCTGTGCGAACAAGGAAGAGAAAGGGAAATCCCTCCCAGCAGCCTCAGGAGCAGTGGATTAAAGCTCCACAATCGGGCCTCCTTGATGGCTCAGTGGTTGAGAGTCACCTGCCGATGCAGGGGACACGGGTTCGTGCCCCGGTCCGGGAAGATCCCACGTGCCACAGAGTGGCTGGACCCGTGAGCCATGGCCGCTGAGCCTGCTCATCCGGAGCCTGTGCTCCGCAACGGGAGAGGCCACAACGGTGAGAGGCCCATGTACCTCAAGAAACAAAAACAAAAACAAGACCCATATATAGGCTGTCTACAAGAGACCCACTTCAGATGTAGAGACACATACAGACTGAAAGTGAGGGGATGAAAAAAGGTATTCCAAGCAAATGGAAACCAAAAGAAACCTTGGTAGCAATTCTCATATCAGACTTTAAAATAAAGACTATTAGAAGAGGCAAAGAAGGACACTGCATAATGATCAAGGGATTGATCCAAGAAGAAGATATAACAATTGTAAATATTTATGCACCCAACACAGGAGCATTTCAATACATAAGGCAAATACTAACAGCCATAAAAGGGGAAATCGACAGTAACACATTCATAATAGGGGACTTTAACACCCCACTTTCACCGATGGACAGATCATCCAAAATGAAAATAAATAAGGAAACACAAGCTTTAAATGATACATTAAACAAGAGGGACTTAATTGATATTTATAGGACACTCCATCCAAAAACAACAGAATACACATTTTTCTCAAGTGCTCATGGAACATTCTCCAGGATAGACCATATCTTGGGTCACAAATCAAGCCTTGGTAAATTTAAGAAAATTGAAATTGTATCAAGTATCTTTTCTGACCACAACGCTATGAGACTAGATATCAACTGCAGGAAAAGATCTGTAAAAAATACAAACACATGGAGGCTAAACAACACACTACTTAAGAACGAAGTGATCACTGAAGAAATCAAAGAGGAAATAAAAAAGTACCTAGAAACAAATGACAGTGGAGACACGATGACCCAAAATCTGTGGGATGCAGCAAGAGCAGTTCTAAGAGGGAAGTTTATAGCAATACAATCCTACCTTCAGAAACAGGAAACATCTCGAATAAACAACCTAACCTTGCACCTAAATCAATTAGAGAAAGAAGAACAAAAAGACCCCAAAGTTAGCAGAAGGAAAGAAATCATAAAAATCAGATCAGAAATAAATGAAAAAGAAATGAAGGAAACGATAACAAAGATCAATAAAACTAAAAGCTGGTTCTTTGAGAAGATAAACAAAATAGATAACCCATTAGCCAGACTCATCAAGAAAAAAAGGGAGAAGACTCAAATCAATAGAATTAGAAATGAGAAAGGAGAAGTAACAACTGACACTGCAGAAATACAAAAGATCATGAGAGATTACTACAAGCAACTCTATGCCTATAAAATGGACAACCTGGAAGAAATGGACAAATTCTTAGAAATGCACAACTGCCGAGACTGAATTAGGAAGAAATAGAAAATATGAAGAGGCCAATCACAAGCACTGAATTTGAAACTGTGATTAAAAATCTTCCAACAAACAAAAGCCCAGGACCACATGGCTGCACAGGTGAATTCTATCAAACATTTAGAGAAGAGCTAACACCTATCCTTCTCAAACTCTTTCAATATATACCAGAGGGAGGAACTCTCCTAAACTCATTCTATGAGGCCACCGTCACCCTGATACCAAAACCAGACAAGGATGTCACAAAGACAGAAAACTACAGGCCAATATCAATGATGAACATAGATGCAAAAATCCTCAAAAAGTACTAGCCAATAGAATCCAACAGCACATTAAACGGATCATACACCATGATCAAGTGGGGTTTATTCCAGGAATGCAAATATTTTTCAATATACGCAAATCAATCAACGTGATACGCCATATTAACAAATTGAAGTAGAAAAACAATATGATCATCTCAATAGATTCAGAGAAAGCTTTTGACAAAATTCAACACCCATTTATGATAAAAACCCTGCAGAAAGTAGGCACAGAGGGAACTTTCCTCAACATAGTAAAGGCCATATATGACAAACCCACAGCCAACATCGTCCTCAATGGTGAAAAACTGAAAGCATTTCCACTAAGATCAGGAAAAAGACAAGGTTACCCACTTTCACCATTCTTATTCAACATAGATTTGGAAGTTTTAGCCACAGCAATCAGAGAAGAAAAGGAAATAAAAGGAATCTAAATCGGAAAAGAAGTAAAGCTGTCACTGTTTGCAGAGAATATGATACTATACATAGAGAATCCTAAAGATGCTACCAGAAAACTACTAGAGCTAATCAATGAATTTGGTACAGTAGCAGGATACAAAATGAATGCACAGAAATCTCTGGCATTTCTATACACTAATGATGAAAAATTTGAAAGTGAAATCAAGAAAACACTCCCATTTACCATTGCACAAAAAGAATAAAATATCTAGGAATAAACCTACCTAAGGAGACAAAAGACCTGTATGCAGAAAATTATAAGACACTGATGAAAGAAATTAAAGATGATACAGATAGATGGAGAGATATACCATGTTCTTGGATTGGAAGAATCAACATTGTGAAAATGACTCTACTACCCAAAGCAATCTACAGATTTAATGCAATCCCTATCAAACTACCACTGACATTTTTCAGAGAACTAGAACAAAACATTTCACAATTTGTATGGAAACACCAAAGACCCCGAATAGCCAAAGCAATCTTGAGAACGAAAAACAGAGCTGGAGGAATGAGGCTCCCTGACTTCAGACTATACTACAAAGCTACAGTAATCAAGACAGTGTGGTACTGGCACAAAAACAGAAAGATAGATCAATGGAGCAGGATAGAAATCCCAGAGATAAACCCATGCACATATGGTCACCTTATCTTTGATAAAGGAGGCAGGAATGTACAGTGGAGAAAGAACAGCCTCTTCAATAAGTGGTGCTGGGAAAACTTGACAGCTACATGTAAAAGTATGAAATTAGATCACTCCCTAACACCATACACAAAAATAAGCTCAAAATGTATTAATGACCTAAATGTAAGGTGAGAAACTTATCAAACTCCTAGCGGAAAACATAGGCAGACACTCTATGACATAAATCACAGCAAGATCTTTTCGACCCCCTCCTAGAGAAATGGAAATAAAAACAAAAATAAACGGGACCTAATGAAACAAAATCTTTCTCACCGCAAAGGAAACCATAAACAAGAAGAAAAGACAACCCTCAGAATGGGAGAAAATATTTGCAAATGAAGCAACTGACAAAGGATTAATCTCCAAAATTTACAAGCACCTCATGCAGCTCAATAACAAAAAAACAAACAACCCAATCCAAAAATGGGCAGAAGACCTAAATAGACATTTCTCCAAAGAAGATATACACATTGCCAACAAATACATGAAAGGAGGGTGGATTATTTACTCAATCTTCTTAGTACATATAGACTTGTCCAGATTTTTCTGTTTCTTTATTTTTCAGTGGTGGGATATTCAATTTGTTGGGTTACAATTTTTTTAGATCTCTTTATTATCCTTTATATTTTTGTAAAGTCAGTGGCAATGTCCATCTTTACTTCTGCTTTTAGTTATTAGAAAATTCTTTCTTTATATCTTTCTTAGTCAACCTAGCACAAGAGTTCCCAGAAAAAAAAAAAAAAACTAAAAAATAAAGAAACATCAAAAAACAAATTGTGGGTTTCATTGATTTTCTCTGTCTTTTCTATTCCATTTTAAATCTCTGCTCTAACCTTATTATGTTTTCTTTTACTAGATTTGGATTTAGTTTTTTCTTCTTTTCCTTTGTCTTCAGATTGTAGTTAATTTATTGATTTGATATCTTTTTTCCCCACAAAAACTTTACAGCTGTATGTTTCCCTTTTAGCAGTGCTTTTGCTGCTTTACATACATTATGATATGTGTTTATTTTCATTTGTCTCAGATAATGTTATAAGTCCACTTGTTATTCCTTCTATGACTCATTGGTTGTTAACAGTGTATTGTTAATTTCCACGCATTTGTAAATTTTCCAGTTTTACTTCTGCTGTTTCCTAATTTTATTCCATTATAATTAGAAAAAAAGTATAATCTTAAACTTTTAAAATTTAAGTCTTATTTTGTGGCCTAAAATGTTATCTTGGAGAATGTTTCATGTACACTAGAAAAAAATGTGTATTTTACTATTATTTTGTGTTAAGTCCAGTTGGTCTTCAGTGTTGTTCACGTCCTCAGTTTATTTATTGGTCTTCTGTCCGGTTGTTTTATCCATTATTTAAAGTGGAATATTTCTGTCTTATTATTGTAGAGTTGTATATTTCTCTTTTAAATTCTATATTTGCGTCACATATTTTGGAGCTTTAATCTTGAAGTATATATGTTTATAAAATGCTATATTTTTCTTATAAATTAAGTCTTTTATCAATATATCTTTATCAATATCTTTATTTTTCTCCAACGACATTTTTTAAACTTAGTCTATTTTGCCCCTTTTTTATACTATTTTTTCTTAGTATTTTCTTATAGTTATTTTTTCTGTCGTTTTATTTTATTTTTATTATTATTATTATTGTGGTACGCAGGCCTCTCACTGTTGTGGCCTCTCCCATTGCAGAGCACAGGTTCCGGATGCACAGGCTCAGTGGCCATGGCTCACGGGCCCAGCTGCTCCGCGGCATGTGGGATCTTCCCGGACCGGGGCACCAACCCGTGTCCCCTGAATTGGCAGGCGGACTCTCAACCACTGCGCCACCAGGGAAACCCTGTCCTTTTATTTTTAAATAACTAGTGTTCATAGGTCTAAAGTGAGTCTCTTTTAGGCATTATTTGAATTCTTTTATTTTCACTTTTTAATCTGTTTTACCAATCTATATCTTTTGATTAAGGCATTTAATTAATTTATATTTAAAGTAGCTATTGATAAGAATTTAATTTGTTATTGAGTCACTTTCCATATATTTTATAGTTTTTCTTGCATTATTCCTTCCTTTGTATTCAGCTTATTTTCGTAGTGAGACATTTTTATTTCTTTCTTACTTCTTTTTATGTATTGTAAATTCTTTGGATATATTTCCTGTGATTATCATGAGGATCACATATGACATTCTGAAGTTATAAAAATCTATTTTACATTGACATAACCTAAACTTCAATCAGCTATAAAACACTTTACTCCTTTTCAGTGCTATCTCCTCAGCACATTATATTATTGATGTCACAAATTACATATTTTTAAATTTAATACCAATCAACATACACTTATAATATTTTATGTATTTGTTTTAAAAATCCTATTAAAATATAAAGTAAAAATACAAACCAAACTTGCAATAATACTGGTTTTTATATTTGCCCATATATTTACCTATATGAGAGATCTTCATATATTGACAGGGCTTCAAGCATCCTTTTATATACATTTCATCCTTGTAAATTCCCAGGCTCCTCAATCATTTCTTTTAGAACAGACCTATTGGCAATTAACTCTTTCAGCAATTAGCAATTGTCAATTTAAGTTTTCAGTCTGGGAAAAACTTAAAATCATTTTTGAAGCAAAGTTTTCCCTGATAAAGAATTATTTATTATTATTATTTTCTCTCAGCACTTTGTAAATACACCATTGCCACTGGCATCTCAACATTCTTCTGAGAAGTCCACTGATAATCTTATTGAGATTCCATTTTCCATGATGAGTTGCTTTACTCTTGCTGGTTTTAAGGTTCTCTCTTTGCCTTTCAAAAGTTTGATTATAATGTGTCTTTGATTGCAGTCTGTTTAGATCTATCTTACTTTGAGTTATTGAGCTATTTGAATTTGTAGACCCATGTCTTCTTTTCAAATTTACATTGTTTCTTCAGGTAATCTGTCTGCTCCATTTTTTCTTCTATAACTTCTGTACATGCACATTGGTCAGATTGTTGTATATCATAAGTCTCTTAGACTCCCTAATTTTTTTTATTTCCTTTTTCTACTTAGACTCAGTAATTTCAGATGTCTTTTTCTTAAGTTCACTCATTAGTTCTTTTCTTTTTGAATTTGCTGTTGATCTGTTTCCTGTAGTGAAATTTTCAATTCAGTTAACTGTATTTATCAGATCCAGAATTTCTGTTTTATTTTCTATTAGATAATTTTTATCTTTGTTCATATTCTCATCTTGTTTGCCTATTATTTTCCTAATTTCATTTTTCTATGTCTGGATTTTCTTTAGTGTTTGAGCATATTTAAGATAGTTTTTAGGTCTCTCTAGTATGTCTGATGCCCATGATTTCACAAGGATAGTTTCTGCAACTATGTTTTCTTCCTTTGATTGGGTTGTATTTTGTTTGTATGCCTTGTGATCTTTTGTTCAAAATTGGACAGCTGAAGAAAAATCCACCTCTCCCCATCTTTGCGATCTACTCTGCAGCAGAGAAAACCATCACTATTTATCATGGCATATTCTCTGCGTTAGAATCTGTCCAGGTTGGCTTTTCTTGGTCTCTGTCTGGCTTTGGCTACTTTTCATAGGTTTTCAGTTCCCCTTCTTGTGGTTTTATTATTTCTATTTATTCCTGTTGTCATAATCTCTTGGCCCAGGTGTCTGCAGAGCTGTAGTTCCTTTGCAGTTTTTATAATAAGTGCCCACCCTCTGCTGTTTCCCAGTGACTTTTCTAATTTGACATCTAAGCTCCATCACTCTTCCCCAATTAAACTTTGATTCAGCCTAACCGTACTTCTGTAAAGGGAAACAGAGACTATTACCTCTTCATCTTCTGGCACAGTAAAATGTTGCAAATAAGGTCAACATGGCTGTCTTTAATTTGGGACTGGGAATTGGGTATTGGGGCTGGCTGCTACTTCCTTCAGAGTACACCATAGCATGGGTAAGGTGGAGTAAAGGCAAGTAAAAACACCATAACATTTCCTACCATCTTCAATATATAGTTTGGTTTTTGTTAATAGGCATTCATTTTGTTGCTGTAGACCATTGACTATTTCCCAGAACTGTTATAAATTGATTTTTGGCACTTTCTAGCTTCCTTTTTTTTCATATCCATAGAGAAACAGGGCTTAAGATTTCCCACTCTGCTATTTCTTTGACATTACTTAATATTAATTTTCAATTAAATAACATCAGGCAGGTTGGTCCTATGCTTAGTCATAAGGGACTGTGCTGTTAAAGAACTATTTTGCTTCTAATTTTCACACTTGCTAAAATAATGGTTTCTTTTTTACTCTCCAAACGGACTCCATATCTGAGAAACATCAATGCACCTTTATTTTTAAATATTTATTTGTTTGTTTTTGGAGTGGGAAAGAACATGCTGTAGAAACAGTTTACTTGGCTTACTCCTCATGAAATGGTGGTGAAATTTAGATATACTAGTGATGTAGTTAATTACTAGCCCAGACCCAGCATGGAAATAGTGGTTACTTTTTACTGTACTATAAAAAAGGAAATGGAAAGCATAGACAATAACCTGAACTTGTTGGAAGGGCATAGTGTCTTGCTGATTACCTGGATTACTGATTGAATCCTTTTAACTTTGCATGCAGAGAAGCTTTAAGAAAGTTTAATTTGCATAGAGAAAATGAAAACACAAGTCTTGGCTTCTGAGTTTGGAATACTTATCATGACCTCTGACCTTGTTTAAATGACAGCTACCTTGCTCTCAGTAGCTGTCATTTAAACTATCCAATGTGTGCTCTGCTGGTCCCCAGCTCAGGCTGACTAGCAGGCAAGTGGGAATGCATTGGCTTTTGGTTCCCATGTCTCCACTGCACTCAACCTGTAAGGGTGTGACTTTTCTTCCTTTCCCATCTCTCAAAAAGAAGCTCTAGTAGGAACTGTGTAATATCAGCCCTTAGAATGAATTGAGTGTTTTCTTCACTCTGCTCTGAAGCTTTTATTAATTCCACAAGCAATGATACGTTTTCTCAGATTCTCAGCAACAACTTTAAGAACGATTAGTTTGTCAGTGACATAGTAAGTGAATGCTTTCTCCTAGTAATGATATAAGTGATCACTCCTAGGTATATTCCAGTGTTCCGAGAGAACATAATTTTATTTTTCCAGTTTTTAAATAATTGTGTATATACAGAAAGGAGGGTCAGGATTTAAAGGGAAGAGAATCTAAGGGTCATGGGTACTAAACCAAACATAAACGTTAACAGTAAACATTTTCCAAATAATGTAGTGCTGCAGTATTCTTTGAACAAATAATTTCTGAGCATCTATTACCTGCCTGCCAAGTGCTATCCTGGACACTTCGGATATGTCAGTGAACAAAACAGAAATTTATGCTCTTTTAAAATTTACATTTTTTAGTTCTAATAAGCATAATAAATTAGCAATTATATAGTGAGTTAAAAAATGATAAAAACTATGGAAAAGAGGATATTAAGACAAAGAACCAGTAATATGTGTGTGTGTGGACAGCTTACAGTGGTATATAGATGTCAGGGTAGGCATCATTGTGACGATGACAGTTGCATGTGCTTTGCTGAGAGAGGCATATTACCAACCTAATATTACAATAGCCTCATATATACCCATCCCTAGCTCAGCTGACTTAAAAGTTACTTCTAATTCTCAATGAAATCCTGCTAAATAAGTAGCTTTATCTTTTTTTTTTTTACAAGAGAAAAGTTAAATAGGGTCCTAAAATGACATAACAATTAAATCCTGAGTGACTATTTGAATTCTGGTAGTTCATTCCAAAGCCCATGGTCTTTCCACAATACCTTACTTCAAGGTGTGAATGGGATACTACCAGAATTCCCTGGGGCCCTGTCCTTGCAGCCATGGAGATGCCATCCACCAACACTCACAGCACCAGAGGTTGTGAACCTGACAATGCTGACAGTGCTGGTGTTTTGCCGGAAGCCTGCTTTCGGTTTTAAGGTTCGTTGGATTCCCTGGCAAAATAACCACTCGTTTCACACAAATAAACAGCTTTAATCAATTCTTTAATGAAAGGTGATTTAACTTAATTATAATATAGAATCATTAGAAGGAAAGGAATAAGAATATTAGAGAAATACAACAGGGCATACATCACTGAATTGGGCTGACACCTACTTCCAGGTAAAAATAGTGTTGGGAAGTCCCAAGTAACAACAATCTGGACCCCAGCTGGGAAGGGTCCAGGCAGTGCATACACTCTACAGATGAGACTTCAGATTGCAATTCTGGGGCTTCTGTTTGTAATTCCAGGCCACAAACTGATACCATCAGTTTGCGTGCAAAATGCAGCTCTGGATTCCCTTTAACAATGCTGTTGGTTTCATCGTGTGAGTCACGAGATTTTCCAGACCCTGGGGGACTGGCCTTGTCCCCAGGGCACAAAAAATTCCAAGACATACTCCCTTTCGCATCATAAGAGCCGTTTGACTTGCTAGTAGCAATTGTTAAGTGAGCAAGCAGACACACAGTCCAGTCAGGGTCACAGGTCAGGTGGAGGCCTGCTTCTGCCTCTGAAGCCTGAACAAAACTACTTTATTAGTTTTTCCAACAGCTGGACATAGCATACTCAACTTTGTGGTCCTGGGTACCCCCTGGCCTGCCAGAGCACCCATGGTGTTAGTGTTAGAGCCTGTAACTCAGGGAGTCTCCGATGCAGCAGAGGAGCCCATCACCTTACTTCTCTGGATGGCAATGCCAGTGACACTGGCAGCAGAAAGCCACCAACAATCCCAGAGGGAATTCTACAAGAGCTATCAAAATCTTTTAGAAATAACAATATTAAGAAAGTGAGTATCCCAGAAGAAAAGAGATAGAAAGGAGCAGACTGTTTATATAAAGAAATAATAGCTGAGAACTTCTCAAACCTGGGGTAGGAACTGGATATACAAGGCAAATGAAGTTAAAACAACACCTAATTACTGCAATGCAAAAACTTCTTTCTCCAAGACACATTATATTGAAACCATGAAAAGTCCATAACAAAGAAAGAATTTTAAAGGCAGCTGCAGGTTGGGGGGAACAATAGTAACCCACAAAGGAATCTCCATTGGGCTATCAGCAAATTTCTCAGCAGAAACTTTACAGGCCAGGAGGGAGTGGAATGACTCTGCCAAAATATTGAAATATGAAAACTGTTAGCCATAAATACCATAACCAGCAAAGTTATGCAGATATGAAGGAGAAATAAAGACTTTCCCAAACAAAAGTTGAGGAGTTCATCAGTACTATCTCTGCCTTACAAAAAATGTTTAAGGGTGCTCTTCTAGCAGAAACAAAAAGGCAGAAGCACATAAAACTAACGAGTAAAGTGATAAATAGAATCAGAAAGTTGCAACTCTTTAACAAAATTATTATTATCATACAATCTTCCAAAACAGAATCAGAAAGAAATAGAAAATCTGAATAGAGGTCACTAGTAGGGAGTTAAGTCAGTAATCAAAAATCCCAGAACACAAGAAAGGCCAGGACCAAATAGCTTCACTGCTGAATTATACTAAATATTCAGAGAATGTTTAATACCTATCCGTCTCAAACACTATAGAAAATTGAAGAGTAGTGAACACTATATAGAATATTTTATGAGGCCACCATTACCCTGATACCAAAACCAGACAAAATGTACACAAAAAAGAAAATTGCAGACCCAAATCTCTGATAAACATAGATGCAGAATTCTCAAAAATAATAGTAAATACATTCAAAGGACTTAAACCATGATCAAATGGGGTTTATTCCAGGGATGCAATGGTGGTTCAACACGGCAAATAAATCAACATAACACATTAACAGAATGAAGGGAAAAAACATATAATATCCTCAATAGATACCAAAAAGCATTTTACAAGTTTCAAATTCCATTTATGATAAAAACTTATAAATAAAATGTATTAATAGTCATATATGACAAACCCACAGCTAACATCATACCCAATAGTGAAAAACTGAAAGCTGTCCCTCTAAAATCAAAAACAAAACAAGAATGTACACACTCCCCACTTTCATCCCACCTAATATTGGAAGTCATAGCCATAGCAATTATGCAAGAGAAAGAAGTAAATGGAATCCAATTGGAAAACAGGAACTACACCTGTCACTATTTGAAGATGACATAATTATATATATATATAATTCTAAAGACTCCACTAAAGAACAGTTTGGAAGTTCATTAAAAAACTACAAATAGAACTACCATATGACCCAGCAATCCCACTACTGGGCATACACCCTGAGAAAACCATAATTCAAAAAGAGTCATGTACCAAAATGTTCATTGCAGCTCTATTTACAATAGCCAGGAGATGGAAGCAACCGAAGTGTCCATCATCGGATAAATGGATAAAGAAGATGTGGCACATATATACAATGGAATATTACTCAGCCATAAAAAGAAATGAAATTGAGCTATTTGTAATGAGGTGGATGGACCTAGAGTCTGTCATACAGAGTGAAGTAAGTCAGAAAGAGAAAGACAAATACCATATGCTAACACATATATATGGAATTTAAGGGAAAAAAAAAAGGCATGAAGAACCTAGGGGTAAGACAGGAATAAACACACAGACCTACTAGAGAATGGACTTGAGGATATGGTGAGGGGGAAGGATAAGCTGTGACAAAGTGAGAGAATGGCATGGATGTATATACACTACCAAACGTAGAATAGATAGCTAGTGGGAAGCAGCCTCATAGCACAGGGAGATCAGCTCGGGGCTTTGAAGCAAGAGGGAAGAGATATGGGAATATATGTATATGTATAGCTGATTCACTTTGTTATAAAGCAGAAACTAACACACCGTTGTAAACCATTTATACTCCAATAAAGATGTAAAAAATAAATAAATAAACAAAGTAAATGAACAAATGAAAGTAAAGAAAAACAGACTTGCAGATACAGAGAGCACAGTAGTGGTTTCCAGAGGGAAAGGGTGGGGAAGAGTTGAAATGGGTAAAGGGGATCAACTGTATGGTGATTGATTGAAACTAAAGTTTTTGTGGTGAGCAAGTTATATACAGAAGTAGAAATATATTGCTCTACATAAGAAACTTATATAATGATATAAACAAATGCTACCTCAATAAAAAAGAAATTTAGAAAAAGAGTTGATGAGAATATGAAGCAACCAGGATATGCGTACACTGCTCGTGGGAATGTAAAATTCTGCGTTCACTTTTTTATGAGATTTAAATTAATATCCTCGTCTATTTTTTCCTTACAGTTTTATTGAGATATAATTGACATGTAGCACAAGTTTAAGGTGTACGGCTTAAGATTTTACTTACACACATCATGAAATGATGACCATAGTAAGTTTAGTGACCATCCATTGTGTCATATAGATACAGAATTAAAGAAATAGAAAATGTTTTTCTTGTATTGAGAACTCTTAAGATTTATTCTTTAAACAACTTTCAAATATAACATGTAGCAGTGTTATATTTATCATGTTGCACATTACATCCCTAGTACTTATTTATTCTATAATTTTGGAATTTTTCCTTTTGAAATGCCTTCATCATTATACAAAGATATTATGTTATTTTTGACTATATTTCCTACACCATACATTTCATTCCAGGTGACATTTTGTGACTGGAAGTTTGTACCGTTTAATATCCCTCATCTATTTTCTTCATCCCACTCCACTTCCATCCCCTTTGGCAACAACCTATTTGTCGGTTTCCATTTTATGTTTGTTCATTAGATTTGTTTTTTAAATTCCATATAGAAGTGAAATCATACTATATTTGTCTTTCTCTGACTTATTTCACTTAGCATAATACTCTCTAGGTCCATTCATATTGTCACAGATATCAATATTTCCAACTTTTGAGGAACTGTGGCTGAACAATAGTTACATTCCTGATGACAGGGTTCTATTTTCTCCACATTCTCACCAGTAACGTTGTTATATGACTTTTTTTCCCTTTTTTATTTTTTTTTTACTGTAACCATCCTAGTGAGTGTGGAATGGCGAAGTGAATTTGCACTGTGGCTTGGGTTTGTGTTTCTCTGAAGGCTTCCATCTGTCTCTTGAAAATAAAATTTTTCCTTAGGTGATGGGATATTCTGCTGGTGCTTAACAGTTGAACAGGCAAGGAGAATGGGTTTGTCTCTGGACCCCTTCTCTCCATATTCACAGTGCACTGAGTGTTTTCTGTACATGGGGCTGGGGATGGGGTGAATTATGACTGAACACTGCCTAGACCTTCACTCTGTTAGCCATTTTCAGAGTTGGCCTTCTGCTTTACTGGCCACTTTTAATTATCACCTGACACACAAGAAACATGAAGATTAAAAGCATTTTGCTTTTAAAAGTCAGTTACAAATAATGTCCTACCTCCTAAGTTATTAAAGTTTCTAAGGTCACAAGTGTTTTTGTGAAGACACTTTAGACCAAGTCCATTGCACAGAGGAAAGTATGTGTTTTCCATACTTTCCATATTATGTCTTCAGTATTGGATGGATAAGCAGAGCCAAATCTTTGGAAATATTTTTTAAAATTAAATTGTTTATCTTGAGACAGTTGTAGATTCATATGCAGTTGTAAGAAATAATATCAGGAGATTACATCCTTGGGCTATTTCGCTGTGGGAGAAAAATAAAAGTTTATTGAGGTACTGGAAAATAACTCTGAAAGTGTAACAAGAGTTTAAACTATTTTTGCTGCCGTCAGCTTATTGCTTCCCCTAGGATGGGGTCCACATGACCCAACAATCAAAAACACTGCTCCTGAGTAGTGCTTACTTATTGACAGCAGCTATTCAGCTTTATTGATTTATTTTGGCTTAAAGTAGACAAATCTAATAACACTACCATCTCTCTTCCTTCTCATCCTTGTTCTTTTATTTTTAATTGAATTTTAGTTAATTTAAATTTATTTTATTATTATTTTTAAGTAGAGTTGATTTACAATATTGCATTAGTTTCAGGTGTACAACATAATAATGTTTTTATACATTACACTCCATTTAAAGTTATTACAAGATAATGATTATAATACCCTGTGCTGTACAATATATCCCAGTCATTTATTTATTCTATACATACTAGTGTATACCTCTTAATCCCCTACCCCTCTCTTGCCCTTTCCTCCTTCCCTCTCTCCACTGGTAACCACTAATTTGTTTTCTATATCTATGAGTCTGTTTTGTTATATACATTTATTTTGTTTTTTTGATCTCACATATGAGTTATAACATAGAGTATATGTATTTCTTGGTCTGACTTATTTTACTGAGCAGAATACCCTCTAGGTCCATCCATGTTGTTTCAAATGCCAAAATTTATTTTTTATGACTAATATTTCATTTTATATATACACACACACACACACACACACACACATTCCACATTTTCTTTATCAATTTATCTGTTAATGGACAGTTAGGTTGCTTCCAAGTCTTGGCTACTGTGAACATAGGGGTACATATATCTTTTCAAATTAGTGTTTTTGTTTTCTTTGGAAAAATGCTGAGCAGTAGAATTGCTGTATTATATGTACTTCTATTTCTAATTTTTTGAGAAACATCCATACTGTTTTCAATGTATAAAAATGCAGCTGATTTTGTATATTAATTTTTTATCGTGAGAGCTTACTGAATTCATTTGTTATTTCTTTAAATTTTTTGGTGGTGTGTTTAGGATTTTTCCATATAGTATCATGTCATCTGCAAATAGTGACAGTCTTAATGTTTCCTTTTCAATTTGGATTTCTTTACTTTTTTTTCTTGCCTGACTGTTGTGACTTCGACTGCCATACTGTGTTGAATAAAGCTGGGGAGAGTCGGTATTCTTCTTTTTTCCTGATCTTAGAGGAAGTGCTTTCAACTTTTCATCAATGAGTACAGTGTTGGCTGTAGTTGTCTTATATGGCATATATTATGTTGAGATGGTTCCTACCATACCTATTTTGTTGAGCGTTTTTATCATGAGTATAAGTTGAATTGTGTCAGAAGCCTTTTTGTATCTATTGAAATAATCATACGATTTTTATTTTTCATTTTTTAATGTAGTGTATCACAGTGAGCAATTTGTGGATATTGAACCATCCTTGCATCCTGAATTAAATCCCAGTTGATGTTGTATTACTCTTTTTTTTTTTTTTTTTTTTGTGGTACGCGGGCCTCTCACTGTTGTGGCTACCCCGTTGCGGCTCCAGATGCACAGGCTCAGCGGCCATGGCTCATGGGCCTAGCCGCTCCGCGGCATGTGGGATCTTCCCGGACCGGGGCACGAACCCATGTCCCCTGCATTGGCAGGCGGACTCTCAACCACTGCGCCACCAGGGAAGCCCTGTATTACTCTTTTAATGTATTAATGATTTTGGTTTGCTAATATTTTGTTGAGGATATTTGCCTCTATGTTTATCCATGATATTGGCCTGTAATTTTCTTTTTTAGTGTTGGCCTCGTATGGTTTTCATGTTAGGATAATGCTGGCCTTGTAGAATGAGTTTAAAATCATTTCATCCTCTTCAATACTTTTTCCCTTTACCAGTGCATTTTTAAAATACATATCCTAATTTCTAATTGTAGCATTTTATGTTTCATTTAAAGAAGACCCTTTAACATTTCTTGTAAGGCTGATTTCTCCACAAACATGTGGAGGTTAAACAATATGCTGCTAAATAATGGGTCACAAAAAAATCAAAGTGGAAATAAAAAATACCTGAAGGCAAAGGAAAAAGTGAAACATAATGTTCCAAAATCTAAGGAATGCATCAAAAATAGTACTAACAGGACTGTTTAAAGTGACACAACCCTGCTTTAAAAACAAGAAATTTCTTAAACACCTAATGAGGCAAGAAAAAGAAGAATGAACAAAACCCAAAAATGGTACAAGAAAGGAAATAATAACGATCATAATAGAAACTCATAAAATAGAGACTAAAACTAAATGGAAAACATTAATGAAACTAAGAGCTGGTCTTTGAAATGACAAAGAAAATTGATAAACCATTATACAGACTCAGTAAGAAAAAAGAGAAGGTACTCAAATAAGTAAATGCAGAAATGAAAAAGGAGAAGCTACAACTGACAGAATAGAAATACAAAAGTTTATAAGATTATGATGAACAATTGTACACCAAAAAAAAAAGACAACCTAGAAGAAACGGATAAATCCCTAGAAATGCTTTTCTGCTACTTTTGAACTTTAGTGACTAACAGCTTAAAACAGATGGCTATATATGTAACACACACACACACAAATAGTTATATATGAAGCTCAACTGTTTTGGTAACCACAAACCAAAAGCCTACATTGAATACAGAAAAAATAGACAAAGAAATACAAACACAACACTAAAGAAATCCATAAAACTGCAATCAAGAAACAAAGAGAAGAAAAGAACACAAAAGAACTACAGAGGGCTTCCCTGGTGGTGCAGTGGTTGAGAGTCCGCCTGCCGATGCAGGGGACACAGGTTCGTGCCCTGGTACAGGAGGATCCCACGTGCCGTGGAGCAGCT
This sequence comes from Tursiops truncatus, assembly GCF_011762595.2. Classification (NCBI taxonomy): domain Eukaryota; kingdom Metazoa; phylum Chordata; class Mammalia; order Artiodactyla; family Delphinidae; genus Tursiops; species Tursiops truncatus. The sequence goes on from NW_022983136.1 coordinate 3,302,695, forward strand.
GCTCCCGTGAGCCATGGCCGCTGAGCCTGCGAGTCCAGAGCCTGTTGCTCTGCAACAGGAGAGGCCACAACAGTGAGAGGCCCGCTTACCGCAAAAAAAAAAAAAAAAAAAAAGAACTACAGAAACAAAGAGAAAACAAATAAAGTGGCAGTACATACATACCTATCAATGATTAACTTAAATGTAAGTGAACTAAATGTTCTGAACAAAACACATAGGGTGGCTGACCAGATTTTAAAAATCTGTATTATGCTACCTACAGGGGACTTAGCCTCGGAGCTCAAGACACACACAGACTGGATGGATATTCCTTCTAGGTTTAGCCCGTGAAATAATAGGGACAGAGCCTCAAAAAGCAAGATGGGGGCTTCCCTGGTGGTGCAGTGGTTGGGAGTCTGCTTGCCGATGCAGGGGACACGGGTTTGTGTCCCGGCCCCGGAGGATCCCACATGCCGTGGAGCGGCTGGGCCCGTGGGCCGTGGCCGCTGAGCCTGCGCGTCCAGAGCCTGTGCTCCGCAACGGGAGAGGCCACAGCAGTGAGAGGCCCGCGTACCACAAAAAAAAAAAAAAAAAAAAAAAAAAAGCAAGATGGGTTCTTTAAGTCACTACCAGTAAGGCTATCCACCAGCCATCTGATTAAGACATTTATGACTATAGTGTTGAAGCCCTGAGATTTGAGGCAGCTTGTGTTTCCCAACTCAGGTTAACTATTAATTAGCATTTGCCTAGAATTATGCTATTTGCAAAATAACTTTACCTATTAACCTATTTTGATAGCCACCCTGTGAATGAGGTTACATTTTTACTTGTCCTATTTCACAGATCTGATTTTGATTCTTATTGTGTTTGGAACTACTTGATCAAGATCATATAGGTAAGACAAAAGGTAAGATTTTTAAATCATTGACTGTCAAATTCACAAAAGTTAGTAGAAGAAAAACATGAAAAGAAGTCTAGTGCAGGAAATAACTCAGTATACACAAGATATTAAGATGATTCAAAAAAAGAAACTAGGATACTGGTGTAGCCAAAGAAGGTTCTATTGTTGTATGTAGGATTTACGGTGAGGAGAAATGGAAGACTGAACACGGAAAGTTTCTGTAAATTCTGACATGCAGGTTGTGTGGTTAGAAGATAGTTGGCATTTGTTCTAATATTTCATGGAATCTGGAGGAAGTACTGAAACAGGCTGGGACCTGGGGCCTGGGGACCCTTTGCTGCAATGCTTGCACCTGGATAAACCCTCCCTTGAGCAATAAAATACAAAGAAACCATATGGGACTAAAAATGACTGCATGCTTGTGTATTTGGGACAAATTCTGGACAAAAGATACAAATAGACCAAAAAAAAAAAAGCCCAACTGCCACTTTTGAAGACCAAAACAAGAGCAAAAACAAGATGTTGGGGGCAAACCTGGGTACTGCACATGCCCCCTGCACTCAACACTACTTGAGGGTTGGGAAAGCCATTTAAGCCACCCCTACAACCTGACCCCTGGACACACTCCTCCCCTTACCCTAGAGAACCAGCTCCTCCCCGCTTGGGGAGCAAGCTAGCAAGGGAACCTGTTACTACTTCTTGCTCCTCCCTGCTGTAGCAAGGACCCCAGTAAAGCCTTGACTGAATTTTTGTCTGACCTCTGATGAATTACTATTGATTAAGGGAAGGCCAAGAACCCTGGTCGGTATCAGTACTTTACCATAGATGCTGGTACTTCAACACAAACGACAGCTAAAAAATTATTGAGTACCTACCAGAGGGAGGGTCTTCAAAAGGTGTACCAAGGATATAGGGAAATTGTAAACGTACAGCTCTTGTTTTAAATGTTTCTGATCTGTTAGAGGAATTAGTCCTAATGACTATAACACAATGCCAAATAAGGTAAGCATCGATGGGGAGGGGGAAGGAAGGGTAAGCTGTGACAAAGCGAGAGAGAGGCATGGACATATATACACTACCAACCGTAAGGTAGATAGCTAATGGGAAGCAGCCGCATAGCACAGGGAGATCAGCTCGGTGCTTTGTGACCACCTGGAGGGGTGGAATAGGGAGGGTGGGAGGGAGGGAAACACAAGCGGGAAGAGATATGGGAACATATATATATATATATATAACTGATTCATTTTGTTGTAAAGCAGCAACTAACACACCATTGTAAAGCAATTATACTCCAATAAAGATGTTAAAAAAAAAAAAAGAAAGCAATCAAGCTGGTGTGGCTGAATGGACAAATAAATAGCATGGAAAATGACACAAGAAGGATACAGGAAAAAACGGAAATTTTCATGTAAAAGATAACATGTCAATATTGCATTTAGAGGGGATGACTACTGAGTTTGGTTCAAGAATAATGAGGGTCACAGATGTAAACCCTTTTGAGGGTCTTATGAATATTTTTAGTAGGCACATTGCTATATGGGTAATTAAATGTATCCAAAAAGAGCCTATTGTTTAGGGGACAAAAAACCAGGATTTATAATTTTGGGTATGTTTGTTTAAAAGTGAAGCCACCAAATTACAGTGAAATCATGTGTTTCGAAATTTCTATTTCTACCCAAGTGCCTAGCTTCTAGCTTCTAAAGTGTTTAGATGAAGGTTTTATTAAGCAACCACCTGGCACCTGACAGGTAATTAAGCTACCACGTGGCACCTGACAGGCAAATTCTCCAAGACATTCTGCTGAAGAAGGGCTACGTACTATGAACAAGGTTTCATAATATTCAATCATTTTCTGCACTACAGAAATAATGGCCATACCCTTCTCAATGTAGGCCAAACCCTGGATTGAGAATTCTTTGACAACTTCTGCTTTTGCAGAACGTTGGTCCGGATATGCTAAGTTTACAGATGTCATTTCGTTCTCAGTGACCTCAAAATAAGAGAACACAAGGGTTTTTAAAATTATTTTTGCCTTTCAAAACTCTAGGTGGTTCAACAATGGAAACTTTTTCTACTTTTTCCCTTAATTTTGCTTGTTTTATCCTATCTTGGATTAAAATTTATAGCTCAGAAGCCATTTTAATAGCATATTGAGTAAAAGTTTGAATATTGAAATCATATTATGAAATTTGTTCTATATAAGCTTTCTGTTCTCTCTGCAGGTAAGAAATATTGATGTCCATCCTCCCATCTATCAACTCATCCATCATCCGTCCATCCATCCACCCACCCAACAATCATCTTTCCATATTCAGTCTAGCATCTACCATAGGCTAGACATTTTTATGGGTTTTATTTTTTAAATTTCAAAAATAATTATAATACAGTCCTCATTTTAAGGACTTAATATTTTAGGGAGGAAAAATACCTTATCATCATTTACAATAGTGAGCAAAACACATGACGCTGTAAATTCTGGAAGCCCTAGGGACACTATCTCAGAGATGGTAGTATTTACACAAAATTTTGAAGGAAGTCTAGAATTTGGTCTGAAAAAGAGAGTACCTGGGACATGAGGAACTTTTATAGTGGAGGAAAAAACATATGTAAAGACAGAAACTTGTAAATATATCAGGGTGCCCCAGGAAGCTCAGTGTGGCCGAAGGTTCTGCAGGAAAATGAGGCAAGGTCCAGGAAAGAAGATATTTGTGCATTACACAAGAAATTTATATCTAGGTTTAGTGATCTAAGGCCAAGAGGATTCTGAACATAAGAGATAGAAGTTGGGACTTACATGTTAGGAGGAACCATGTTAGGAGTATATGTACCATATGTACATGTTAGGAGTCTATGTACCACCGATGATGGTTGAAATGAAATGAGACTATCTGTGACACACTGCAACCGTCTAGTTAAGAAGAAGGGAAAAGGCACGGCTTCTGAAGTTATAAGAAGGGAGTAGAATGAAGGAGTAATGCTGAGGGTGACTGTGGGCTTCTGGTTGAAAACATAACCATGGAGCCGTTGAACAATTGAGAGAGTATCAGGTTTGTGGAGAGGTAGAAAGGAATGGAAGGTAATAAGTTCAGATTTAGTTGAGATGAGTATTTGAGCCACTTCTGGGAAAGCCAGGAGAGATGTCATGAATACTTACATTTTAAAATTTCTTATTTCACTATACACAATGCAACAAAAAAATCTTTAAAATGCATTTTTTTAACTTCTCTCAATATTGTGTGAGAAAGAATTCCTACAACTGAAATTTTAAAAGGCATGTTTAGCAGCATCCACTAGATGTCAGCAGCCCTCTGCTAAAAACGTCTCCCAGGCATTGCAAAATCTCACCTTGTTGAAAATCTCTAGGTGAATTTTTTTTCTCTTGTGAATATTAGTTGAAAATCTAGAAATGTCTGGATAAGTAGGGGACTATGACTTTTTAGGAATCCTTTGCTTGGGAAAATGTGTAGCCCCTTTGAGAAGCAACTGTATGCACAACATAGAATTCAAGAGTACTGGTTGACAGCTAAGACAAAGTCTTCAGTCCCACCCTTGTACTGTGGAGCCCCACCATCCCAGTGTGACACACAGGGTGCATTATTTTTAGAAGGCGAAGCTATTTTCAGCTATGACTTGGGGCTATGTGAAATTATTTCATGGGTTAGCACTGGGAATTTTAAATGTGTTGTCTCTTGCAGTTTACTTTCTTTTATTTCTGTTTTGTTTCATTAACATCAAAATTGTTTTCATTTCTCTAGAAATTCATGGTTAAGAATAAAAATGTGTGTGGTGTGCAATTTAAATATTTGTCCCTTTTGAACGCAGAGGTCTTTCAAGTGCTTTTTTCTACTCCTTTCTCTTCACTAAGCAAAGTAATGTAAATTTTAAACATAAAAAAAAATTAATAGAAGGTTTTTTAATTTAAATGAATATTTTTACAAAGGTAATTTGGAATTCTGTTTCCATTCTGCTCCTCCCCTGTTGCTATTCTGGGAATGCAACACATTTTATCTGGAAAATTGCACACCAATTACAGACAATGACCAAGCCATTCCTTGCTGAATTTTATTAGTGCATTGTTTTTGTTGTTTTATTCTGTTTTTTGTTTTCTTAAACTGGAAACTGGATGTGCTCACAGAAGGCTTCCTCCTTTGTCCTCCATATTCATATATATATGTGTATGTCTGAATATATATATATATACAAACTTTATATATTAAGTATATAAATACACTATATAGTTACATATTGATATATTAAATATATTTTTTCGATTTCTATGTAAAATTATTTAAAATTTATAAAAATACTTTAATTTTGTACAAATATATATTTAAATATATTTATTTAATTAGCTATTTAAGTCAAAGTACATTGATGAATTTACAATGGAAAAATTATCTTCATTAAATAAGCACACTAAAGAATTCCTAAGCCCAACAGTTTATTCTAAGATGAATACCTAGCATTTAATAAAAGTTTAGCATTTATTATTGGTTAATGCACTAATGCACTTGGGAGCTTCTTTTTAGCTGTTCTAGCTCTTTTTAACTATAAGCTTTGATGAAGCTACTTATATTCTTATCCTTATTCATACATGAGGGAAGTAATAACTAGAGCCCATGGCTGAAGAGTGGTGGAGTTGTAAAGCAAACCTTATGGCCCTACTTTACACCATTTTCTTATTTGTGAACATGTGTCTCCCAGTTTTCATCAATTGCATCCCTCTAATACCTGTAATAATCTGGTATTTGTTGAAAGTGTTACTCTTGTTCATCATAGATGTTTTTTATGATCATTCGATTTTTTAAAATATCACATTAAAACACTATCTAGATTATTGAGGGTTTGATACCTCCTTTAAGGGAAAGGCCTCATTTGCCTTACCCTTGACGTGGTCCTGGCAACCTACCACTCCTAGTGGCATATGCTTCCCAAAATTCAGTAAGAATGGCACTGGATTGCTGATTTATAAACTATATTTTACCTTATAAATCGTTTAAGAAGTGAATGAAAGCTATGAACTATGTTACCAGAGAAGTATCTATTTTTTTCTTTACTTTCATGCAATGATAATGTCTCTGAAAAACCACTGATGAAGAGGTTTCAATTTTCTCCCTGCAAAATTTGCTTTAGAAAAATTAAATATTTCTTATATTTGAGAATTACTTTTTTTTTCTTGAGGAGCACAGGAAACCAACAAATGTAAGCTAAACAAAATGGAATGAAACACAAAAAGATAGGATACCATTATTTGATGAAATATCTCTATTTTTCCCACAAAAGCACTGATTGAATAGTCAATAATTTTTCTCATACCGTTATTTTTGACATCTTTAAGATATCATCAGTTAATAATGCATTACATTTTAAGCATTTATTAGAAAGGAAATATTACATGCATTTTATACATAAGAAATCTAAGACCCCTCCAGCTCCATTTTTCTTCCTCTTTCCCCCTATTTTATAATTACAAGGGAAAGTAACAAGATGTTGGTAGATCCTGTGCAAGTCTCCAAGTTTCTCAATACACAGGCTTGTTTGTCTTTCCTGTTGCAATCCATAAAAACGTTTACATAATAAATAAATAATAAAACAAATAGATGAGAAATAGTTGAAAAATATTGTTTCTTGAACTATATTTAAATTTTTGATTTTCATCCTCTATATAGTTGACAGCTATAGTTCTTTCTACTTGATCATGCCAAACCAACTAAATAGTAAACAAAAACCCGTCTCATTCCTTCCTTCTATTCCTAATCTCTATTGAAAGAGGTTTAGCTGACTGCCATCCCTATGCTGTGCTTATACAGTTGATTTACTGAATCTCTTTAATGTGTAGCTTAAATTTGATCTGCTCCATGGAGCTGTTCATAATTTTTCTTACTGATGTCTATCCCATATTTCTCTGAAGTTTTGCTGAGATTGTGAGCTGTATATGTGCCGTGTGTCTTTACCTTTTCCACCTCCAAATTCTAGATGGTACAGCATAGAAAATATGGTACAGTATAGAAAATAACAAATATATATGTATTTTTATAAATATATATATATAAAATATATATCATAAATACATATATATATATTTTTTCTCAACTTCGTTTACTAGTCACTGGACCTACTGTATCACTAACCAATGCAGAAATTTTGTATGATTTATAAAAAGGAGACTTTCTCAATATATTTTACTGCTGTCTGCTAGGATGTTCTAATAACTCTGCAAATCTACAGTGACTACGGGGTACATGGTGCAGAACCTGTCTTTAGCAGTTGATACCATGTGGCATTGAAATGCATGACAATGGTCAATAGTTATGACCTTCTACTTCTTTCCACGTCAAGTGGAAAGGATCCACTCTCCCTTCATTGACCCATATTTTGGGGGCAGATTGAAGGAGAAAAAAGACCTCTAAAAAGAAAGATCCTAGACTTCTAGCCATAGGACACATGGGTGCTCCAGAATAAAATGGAAGAATGAAGAGGTGACCTTATATTTGGGCTTCAAGTTAAAGAAGCAGATCAAATGAGTTACAAGGACATCCATCTCCCCCACCTCCATTACTCCATTTTTCATGCTTGTAAGCACCTCTGTAGCTAATTATCTTCTTCACACAAATGAAAATTCAGGGTTTTGAGTAAAGCATCATCATGGAAAATGACAGCCTCATTTGGAAGCATTCTTGAAACATACAAGGAGGTTAATGGCCAATGTGCTCGTAGGAACTGTGCCTCCTAAGAAAGGGAGGAAATAAAAGAGAAAAACAACCCTGAATTAGTTCTCTTCCTACACAGACACATAAGCCAGGAGAGGGAAGCTTCATTTTCTCCAGGTAAAACATCTGACCAAATGTGTAGCTCTCCCCTTTTTAAGAAAAAAGTTGAAGTATAATTGATTTACAATATTGTGTTAGTTTCAAGTGTATAGCATAGTGATTCAGTATTTTTACAGATTATATTCCATTATAGGTTATTACCACACAGTGGGTATAATTCCCTGTGCTATACACTATATATATTGTTGCTTTTCTACTTTATGTATAGTAGTTTGTTTCTGTTAATCCACGACACTAATTCATCCCTTCCATCCCTCTCCCGTTTTTAACCACACATTTGTTTCCTACGTTTGTGAGGCTGTTTCTGTTTTTGGTTTTTTAAACATCTTTATTGGAGTAAAATTGCTTTATAATGGTGTGTTAGTTTCTGCTGTATAACAAAGTGAATCAGCTATATGTATACATATATGCCTATATCCCCTCTCTCTTGTGTCTCCCTCCCACCCTCCCTATTCCACCCCTCTAGGTAGTCAAAAAGCACTGAGCTGATCTCCCTGTGCTATGCGGCTGCTTCCCACTAGCTATCTATTTTACATTTAGTAGTGTATATATATCAATGCTACTCTCTCACTTCGTCTCAGCTTACCCTTCCCCCTCCCCATGTCTCAAGTCCGTTCTTTACATCTGTATCTTTATTCTTGTACTGCCCCTATGTTTATCAGAAACATTTTTTCTTTATTTTTTTTTAGATTCCATATATATGTGTTAGCATACAGTATTTGTTTTTCTCTTTCTGACTTACTTCACTCTGTATGACAGACCCTAGGTTCATCCACCTCATTACAAATAACTCAGTTTCTTTTCTTTTTATGGCTGAATAATATTCCATTGTATATATGTGCCACATCTTCTTTATCCATTCAGCTGTCGATGGAAACTTAGGTTGCTTCCATGTCCTGGCTATTGTAAATAGTGCTGCAATGAACATAGCGGTACATGACTGTTTTTGAATTAAGGTTTTCTCAGGGTATATGCCCAGTAGTGGGATTGCTGGGTCGTATGGTAATTCTATTTGCAGTTTATTAAGGAACCTACATACTGTTATCCATAGTGGATGTATCAAGTTACATTCCAACCAGCAGTGCAAGAGTGTTCCCTTTTCTCCACACCCTCTTGAGCATTTATTCTTTGTAGATATTTGGATGATGGCCATTCTGACTGGTGTGAGATTACATCCCATTGTAGTTTTGATTTGCATTTCTCTAATCATGTTGAGCATTCTTTCATGTGTTTGTTGGCAGTCTATATATCTTCTTTGGAGAAATGTCTATTTAGGTCTTCTGGATTGGGTTGTTTGTTTTTGTGTTATTGAGCTGCATGAGCTGCTTGTAAATTTTGGAGATTAATCGTTTGTAGTGGCTTCATTTGAAAATATTTTCTATAATTCTGAGGGTTGTCTTTTCATCTTGTTTATGTTTCCCTTTGCTGCGCAAAGCTTTTAAGTTTCATTAGGTCCCATTTGTTTATTTTTATTTCCATTTCTCTAGGAGGTGGGTCAAAAAGGATCTTGCTGTGTTGTATGTCATAGAGTGCTCTGCCTATGTTTTCCTCTAAGAGTTTTATAGTGTCTGCTCTTACATTTAGCTCTTTAATCCATTTTGAGTTTATTTTTGTGTATGGTGTTAGGGAGTGTTCTAATTTCATTCTTTTATGTGTAGCTGTCCAGTTTTCCCAGCACCACTTATTGAAGAGGCTGTCTTTTCTCCACTGTATATTCTTGCCTCCTTTATCAAAGCTAAGGTGATCATATGTGCGTGAGTTTATCTCTGAGCTTCTATCCCGTACCATTGATCTATATTTCTGTTTTTGTGCCAGTACCATATTGTCTTGATTACTGTAGCTTTTTAGTATAGTCCGAAGTCCAGGAGCCTGATTCCTCCAGCCCCGTTTTTCTTTCCCCAGATTGCTTTGGCTGTCAGGGTCTTTTGTGTTTCCATACAAATTGTGAAATTTTTTGTTTTAGTTCTGTGAAAAATGCCATTAGTAGTTTGATGGGGCTTGCATGGAATATGTAGATAGCTTTGGGTATTATAGTCATTTTCACAATGCTGATTCTTCCAATCCAAGAACATGGTGTATTTCTCCATCTGTTTGTATCATCTTTAATGTCTTTCATAAGTGTCATAGTTTTTTGCATACAGGTATTTTGTCTTCTTAGGTAGGTTTATTCCTAGATATTTTATTCTTTTTGTTGCAGTGGTAAATGGGAGTGTTTCCTTATTTCTATTTCAGATATTTCATCATTAGTATATAGGAATGCAAGAGATTTCGGTGCATTAATTTTGTATCCTGCTACTTTAACAAATTCATTGATTAGCTCTAGTACATTTCTGGCAAAATCTTTGGGATTGTCTATGTATAGTATCATGTCATTTAAAACAGTAACAGCTTTACTTCTTTTCTGATTTGCATTCCTTTTATTTCTTCTTCTTTTCTGATTATTGTGGCTAAAACTTCCAAAACTATGTTGAATAATAGTGGTGAGAGGTGGCATCCTTATCTTGTTCCTGATTTTAGAGGAAATGGTTTCAGTTTTTAAGTATTGAGAATGAGGTTGGCTGTGGGTTTGTCATACATGACCTTTTCTTTGTTGAGGTAAGTTCCCTCTCTGTTTACTTTCTGGGGAGTTTTTATCATAAATGGGTGTTGAATTTGTTGAAAGATTTTTCTGCCTCTATTGTGTTTATCATATGGTTTTTATCCTTCAGTTTGTTAATATGGTGTATCACATTGCTTGATTTGCGTATATTGAAGAATCCTTGCATTCCTGGGATAAACACCACTTGATCATGGTGTATGATCCTTTTAATGTGGATTCTGTTTGCTACAATTTTCTTGAGGATTTTTGCGTCTATGTTCATATTGTCTGTAGTTTTCTTTTTTTGTGACATTTTTGTCTGGTTTTGGTATCAAGCTGATGGTGACCTTGTAAAATGATTTTGGGAGTGGTCTTCCCTCTGCTATATTTTGGAAGAGTTTGAGAAGGAAAGGTGTTAGCTCTTCTCTAAATGTTTGATAGAATTCGCCTGTGAAGCCATCTGCTCCTGGACTTCTGTTTGTTGGAAGATTTTATTATTATTTTTTGCAGTACACAGGCCTCTCACTGTTGTGGCCTCTCCCGTTGTGGAACACAGGCTCCAGACGTGCAGGCCCAGCGGCCATGGCTCACGGGCCCTGCCGCCCCGCAGCATGTGGGATCCTCCCAGACCGGGGCACGAACCCGCGTCCCCTGCATTGGCAGGCAGACTGTCAACTACTGCGCCACCAGGAAAGCCCTGTTGGAAGATTTTTAATCATAGTTTCGATTTCAGTGCTTCTGATTTGTCTGTTTAAATCTCAGAAGGTCGTGCGTTTCTAAGAATATGTCCATATTTTCCTGGTGGTCCATTTTTCTGGCATAGAGTTGCTTGTAGTAATCCTTCATGGTTTTTTATATTTCTGCAGTGTCAGTTGTTACTTCTCCTTTTTCATTTCTAATTCTATTGATTTGAGTCTTCTCCCTTTTTTTTTTGATGAGTCTGTCTACTGGTTTATCAATTTTGTTTATCTTCTCAGGGAACCAGCTTTTAGTCTTATTGATCTTTTCTATTGTTTCTTTAATTTCTTTTTCATCTATTTCTGATCTGATCTTTATGATTTCTTTCCTTCTCCTAATTTTGGGGATTTTTTGTTCTTCTTTCTCTAACTGCTTTAGGTATAAGGTTAGGTTGTTTATTTGAGATTTTTCTTGTTTCTTGAGGTAGGATTGTATTGCTATAAACTTCCCTCTTAGAACTGCTTTTGCTGCATCCCATAGGTTTGGGGTCATCATGTTTTCATTATTTGTTTCTAGATATTTTTTGATTTCCTCTTTGATTTCTTCAATGATCTCTTGGTTATTTAGCAGCATATGGTTTAGCCTCCATGTATTTGTATATTTTACGGGTTTTTTTCCTGTAATTAATATCTAGTCTCATAGCATTGTGGTTAGAAAAGATATGAGTTCAATTTTCTTAAATTTACAAAAGCTTGATTTGTGATCCATGATATGATCTATCCTGGAGAATGTTTCATGAGCACTTGAGCAGAAAGTGTATTCTGTTGTTTTTTGATGGAATGTCCTATAAATATCAATTAAGTCCATCTTGTTTAATGTGTCATTCAAAGCTTGTATTTAATTATTTTCATTTTGGATGATCTGTCCTTTGGTGAATGTGCAGTGTTAAGTCCCCTACTATTATTGTGTTACTGTCAATTTCCACTTTTATGGCTGTTAGCATTTGCCTTATATATTGAGGTGCTCCATGTTGGGGGCATAAATATTTACAATTGTTTTATCTTCTTCTTGGATAGATCCCTTGATCATTATGTAGTGTCCCTCTTTGTCTCTTCTAATAGTATTTATTTTAAATTCTGTTTTGTCTGATATGAATTGCTACTCCAGCTTTCTTCTGGTTTCCATTTGCATGGAATATCTTTTCCATCCCCTCACTTGCAGTCTGTATGTGTCCCTAGGTATGAAGTGGGTCTCTTGTAGACAGCATATATACAGGTCTTGTTTCTGTATCTGTTCCACCAGTGTCTGTCTTTTAGTTGGAGCGTTTAATCCATTTATATTTAAGGTAATTATATGTATATTCCTATTACCATTTTCTTAATTGTTTTGGTTTTGTTATTGTAGTTCTTTTCCTGCTCTTGTTTCCTGCCTAGAGAAGTTCCTTTAGCATTTGTTGTAAAGCTGGTTTGGTGGTGCTGAATTCTCTTAACTTTTTGTTCGTTTTTTTGTTTTTGTTTTTGCGGTACGCGTGCCTCTCACTGCCTTGGCCTCTCCAGTTGCAGAGCACATGCTCTGCACGCGCAGGCTCAGCGGCCATGGCTCACGGGCCCAGCTGCTCCGCGGCATGTGGGATCCTCCCGGACCGGGGCACGAATCCACGTCCCCTGCATCGGCAGGCAGACTCTCAACCACTGTGCCACCAGGGAAGCCTTCTCTTAACTTTTGCTTGTCTGTAAATGTTTTAATTTCTCTGTCGAATCTGAATGAGATCCTTGCAGGGTATAGTAATCTTGGTTATAGTTTTTTCCCTTTCATCACTTTAAATATGTCCTGCCACTCCCTCTGGCTTGCAGAGTTTCTGCTGAAAGATCAGCTGTTAACCCTATGGGGATTCCATTTTATATTACTTGTTGCTTTCCCCTTGCTGTTTTTAATATTTTTTCTTTGAATTCAATTTTTGATAGTTTGATTAATATGTGTCTTGGTGTGTTCCTCCTTGGATTTATCCTGTATGGGACTTTCTGCGCTTCCTGGACTTGACTGGACTTGACTATTTCCTCTCCCATGTTAGGGAATTTTTCAACTATAATCTCTTCAAATATTTTCTCAGACACTTTCATTTTCTCTTCTTCTGCTGAGACCTGTATAATATGAATGCTGGTGCATTTTATATTGTCCCAGAAGTCTCTGAGACTGTCCTCAATTCTTTTCATTCATTTTCTTTATCTTGCTTCTCAGTAGTTATTTCCACTTTTTTTCTTTCAGGTCACTTATCCATTCTTCTGCCTCAGTTATTCTGCTATTGATTCCTTCTAGAGTATTTTTAATTTCATTTGTTGTGTTTTTCATCATTGTCTGTTTGCTCTTTAGTTCTTCTAGGTCCTTGTTAACATTTCTTTTATTTTCTCCATTCTATTTCCAAGATTTGGATCAACTTTACTGTCATTACCATGAATTGTTTTTCAGGTAGGCTGCTTATTTCCTCCTCATTTGTTTGATCTGGTGGGTTTTTACCTTGCTCCTTTATCTGCTGCATATTTATGTCTTCCTATTTTGCTTAACTTACTGTGTTTTGGTTCTCCTTTTCACAGTCTGCATGTTCATAATTCCCATTGGTTTTGGTGTCTGCCTCCACTGGCTAAGGTTAATTTAGTGGCTTGTGTAGGCTTCCTGGTGGAGGGGACTGGTGCCTGTGTTCCAGGCAGGGTGGGTAGGGCTGGATCTTGTCTTTTCAGTGGACAGGTCGGCATCCGGTGCTGTATTTTGGGGTATCTGTGAACTTAGTATGATTTTACACAGCCTCTCTGCTAATGGGTGGGGTTATGTTCCTGTCTGGCTAGTTGTTTGGCATGGGGCATCCAGCACTGGAGGTTGCTGGCTGTTGGGTGGAGCTGGGTCATAACGTTGAGACAGAGATCTCTGGCAGACCTCTCACCAATTGGTCTTACTTGGGGCCAGGAGGTCTCTGGTGGACCAATGTCATGAATTCGGCTCTCCCACCTCAGAGGCTCAGGCCTGACATTCAGCTGGAGCACCAAGGCCCTGTCAGCCACATGGCTGCCTTGAGTCACATGTACTGTGTTAAGATGGTCTCAACACTGCAGTGCTCTCTCGGGGCTGCCTCCTTGATGTACTGTTTCTGTTTTGCATAGTCATCCATTTGTATTATTTTTTAGGTCTCCCTTTTAAAACAGGTAAAAGGAAGAACCAGAGCATCTGTCATGGTGGTGGGCAGCACAGCTCTTACCCGTCTTTGCTGATGTTGTCCTCAGTGTGCCTGGCCGTGATGGAGAGGAACTGCAGCAGCCGGTGAAGCATGTCACAATTGCAGGGAGGTAGAAGGTATATGAGGAGCTGCAAGGTGGCCAGCTCTTCCTCAGGCTCCAACACTAAGCAAAGCAAAAAGAGGCGCTTCAAGTAAGTCAAAGGGGGACGTCATGCCCTTCATGCTCAACTGCCTTCAGAAAAGGATTAGCAAGGCAGATCACATTTCATTCCTTCACCCACTCTCCCATTGCTTTAACAATTTAACAGTAAGGTTCTATGAGAGATAGAAAGATAAAATCGACCTGGGGAAATGTAACATCCAGAGAAATCATTATAATCCAGGTTAGAAAGGTAACTTCATGTCCCTTATTTTCTTCTCACTCCTTTCCCTGGTATAAATCATCACATATTTTATGGATCACAGTCATCCATGGTTGTTAACTATTTGCTAACAATGACTGAGAACCTGTGAATGTTCTTAAATTTGAGTTTAGAGCACATTTGAGGCCGTTGTCTGTTGAGCAATATATGAGGTATACTTTTTGTTGGCAATAATCAAGATACGGCCCAATGTCAGTGTCTTCTCTCTCTTTTGTGATCTTAACTGTAGCATGGATGAAGAAATTCATGGAGGCTGAAACAGTTCTGATTGTTCCTCCTCCCTCTCCTTGTCCTTTTCCCCTGTGTGGGATCTGTGTCTCTAGACCTGAAGCAGCCACACTGGAAGTCCTGACACTGGGCTATGCCATCCTGATTTCCCTGGAATGTTTCCTGCCCCCCTTTCTCACTCTAGGTTCCAGAAATGCAAACTCAATTTTAGGCACAGACTCAGTGTGAACTCTGTCTGTTACTCCAAATCATCAATTTATAGCAATCTCTAGTATCCTAGAGTCGTTTAAAGGCATCCCAAATTTTTCTTGGTTACTTCCACTTGTTTTATTGCAACTTTCTTCTTGCTAATTCTCCCTAGGATAAGTCTCAGAAAATTTCCCCAATAGCCCGATCATTAAAGACCAATAAATACGGTGAAAAGTTATTAGGAAACACATGTACCAGGTTTGATGAGTGAATTGGACATCCCAGTAACCCAGGGACTCATTTCTTCAAATCACTGGATTTTGCACAGAGAGTATTGATGAAAGCTGTGTACAGATCCCTGGTGAGAAGGGGATCCAACAAGAAGTCTTTCAGCAAGGCCACCACATTGTGAACACTGTGATGTTCCTCCAGAGAGATATCGAAGAGCAAAGAAGTGCAATGACAAACAGCATCTGGTATTTAGTTAACCCAGACTCTAAGAAAGAGGAGCAAACATGTTGCTTTCATCTATAGAGTCTATGCAACCCAGTCATGAACATATATATTTAAAAATGCATTATTAAATAAACGTACCTCTGGGTTTAGTGTTAATTATGCAAGCAGTTGGTCTCTAAAGCAATATCCAGAAGATTGAGAGGAAGAACTAGGGAATGGAATAGAACTTAAGTTAATTATAAATATGGGCAGTGGGGGGCAGAGTAATCCAGTACACAGCAGTTCTGCATGTCAGCAATTCTGCCATGGTGGAATCTTGTCATTTTACAGAGGTATTTGACAATAAAGAAGAGACATTTTTCTGCAAAAGATAAAATTCAAGACCACAATATTTATTTTCAATGAAATCTTAAAAGACCAATAACTAAGTAAAATCTGATGTAGATTTTTCAGAGTAGCCATTAAATTAACAATTTCCACAAGAATTCCCTACCTTAATCAATAGAACATGTCTATTATCATTTATATCAGGAGGAACATACAATGGCAATAAACAGAATAGTAATAACTCAGCACTCACCTTTAATCCTTGAATACTCAACTTATTTTATATTTTGTTCTTTGCTTTAGAAAAGATTGTATGAGTTAATCAAAATAGTCGATGTAGTAAACTTGTATAATAATTTATTTATCACCTCTACACCTGATAAAAATACCCATTACTGCCCCAAATACTCACTGATGTAAGAGTTTCCAATAGCATACATCAGCCATTCAGACCAAAGGCTTCAATTTGTATCACTCCTATCTGTGATCATTCAAATATACCACGTTTTTTGGTTTTTTTCTGAGCATACAAACATGCAGGAAAAATGAACCATGGAAAGATGAACATTTCTTGTATTTTCTCCATTCTATTTCCAAGATTTGGATCAACTTTACTGTCATTACCATGAATTGTTTTTCAGGTAGGCTGCTTATTTCCTCTTCATTTGTTTGATCTGGTGGGTTTTTACCTTGCTCCTTTATCTGCTGCATATTTATGTCTTCCTATTTTGCTTAACTTACTGTGTTTTGGTTCTCCTTTTCACAGTCTGCACGTTCATAATTCCCATTGGTTTTGGTGTCTGCCTCCACTGGCTAAGGTTAATTTAGTGGCTTGTAATTCAGTTCCTGTGTAGCCAAGTTTACATTCCGTGTATTAGTGATATCTTATGATGTTTCTTTTTCTGTGTGAGTTATTTCAGTTAGAATCATCATACCTGAATCCACTCAGAGTGACTCGTTAAATTGTGTGATATTGAGTTGCTTCCTAACCTCTTGTTAAGTTTCTTAAGCGTCAAAAGACATGGGTAACAGGGGTTTCTTTCACAGCTGGTGGACAGATTCAATGAAATAATGCATACGAAAATATTCTGCAATTCTGCACAGGTGAGAGGCCTAATAAATGTTATTATATTATCTTTCTTCCTGGAAGTCCTGTTGTCAAGCATTAAATGTTGATGAGTAGGCTTTTATGTGACTATTAAAAAAACAACCAAGTAAACAAATGTAAAATATATTTATTTTCAAAGCCTCTTTTATCTTGACAAAAAAGTTATACTAGGAGACATTGATAATTGACAATTTCAATAGCATGAACACATAATTTCCTTAGCTCCATCAAACTAAAAATTATTTTCATTTTTCTTTATTTCTGGGTTGCTGAATTTCTTATTTCCTTCTTCTGGAACCAGCAAAGAATATTAACATTTTAATGTTCCTTCAGCCAACCAGGGAATTCTTTTCTCAAAAGATTGTGTTTTATGAAGTGATCATAAACACAGATACATCTGTAATCAGGAAATCTATTCCTGAATAAGTTAAAAACTGTATTGCAAGAATGCAACTTAGGGCTTAAGGTACAAGATATGTTGAAGGTGCAGATGTCTACAAGTAAATTTGGGGGGCAAGGGGAGGATCAATGATTCCAGAGAAACTTAATCAAAATTATTAATTCTTGGGACAGTAAAGTCATAAAGTTTTATATAAGCATCTTATATAAAAAGAATGTTATTTTGTATAGTGTATAATAGAATAATAAGTATTATGTAATTATTTTGTATTTATTATCACTTGATTAGGAACTCTCTGAATTCCACTTTTCATATTTCAATACAGTATTTATGGATTAATTTTCTTTTGTTGTACATAATATGGACACATCCAGACATTTTAATTTGAAACATTTCATTCTAACTCTATCAAAACCTTTCTTTTCTTTAAGTCAAGTTATAGTTGATTTACAATAGTATACTAGTTTCAAGTGTTCAACATAATGATTCAATGTGTTTATAGATTTACTCTATTTATACTTATTATAAAATAAAGGCTGTAGTCCCTGTGCTGTATGATATATCCTTGTTGCTTATCTATATATAGCCATTTGCAACAACATGGATGGACCTGTAGGGTATTGAGCTTAGTGAAATAAGTCAGACAGAGCAAGACAAATACTGTATGTTGTCACTTACATGTATCTAAAAAGTAAAATGAATGAATATGACAAAACAGAGACAGACTCAGAGATACAGAGAAAAAAACTAGTGGTTAGCAGTGGGGAGAGGGATGGGACGAGGGGGCAAGTGGGGGTAGGGGGTTAAGAGGGACAGACTATAAAAACATTTCTGAGATTTTACCTTTTAGTTTTGGGGACTCAATTACATTGTAGTAGGTTGAAAAGTAAAGAAAAGATATCAGAGATGAGCTTACATAATCTTGAACTTTGCTAAAGGTAATTCATTGAAAGCCAAGTGAACATAAAACGTTATGTACCCCTTTCACTTACTTGTCTCTCACTCTTATTTTTGAGCTTTCAAGTTGGAATATTTTAGGTTTAGAGATCTACAAGTAAGCACACAAAGACTGTTGACTTTTCTTCCTTGAAACTGTGGAAGAAGTAGACATAGAACACAATACCACTAGAGCAATATAGCATGCAGAGCAACAGTAAGTAAATTAATGCTTATTTATTTCACACTATTTATATTATCCAGATTATTTGCCCTCTAAAAACCAGAGTTGTTTTATGTTAAAATATTAACTGAAGAAAAAATTTCTCATGAGATATTACATGTTTCCATGCCTTCTCAATATAAAAAATGAAATAATGAAATGAATGAATAAAAAATGAAATAGAATGAGTAATGAAAACTTTTTTCATTATTTTGAATAATTATATAGATATGAATTTTATAGAGATTTTTAGCTCTTCTTGTTAAAATAGATATTTCTGATTTTTCTGATCTTAAAACAGACACTTATTAAGGAAAATCAGAAAATGCAGAAAAATATTAAAAATAAAGCATTTTAGAAAAGACCTTGTGTATAATTACTTGATATTTTGGTTTATTTCTTTTCAAACTTGTCTCCGTGAATATATGTTTCTTCAATAACTGAGATCAACTGTATATGTGTGTTTGTATGTATAATATAATTTTTATAATATATAATCATATATTTGAGGGCTGATGTTTTTACTTAATACTATGCTGCAAAAATTTTCATGCCAGTAAAAATTTCTTTTCAACGTCATGTAAATGGATACAAAATAATCTGTTACATAAATACTCCACAATTTATTTCATAGCACCCGCTGGGTATGAGATGCCCCAACATACACTTTTCTTTTTCTGTTTTCAGTAAGCCTACTGTGAACAACTCTGTGGATAGTTCTTTCTTTACATTTCTGATTTTCTTAGAATCAAGTTCTGTAAGTGAAATACTATCATCAATGCATATGTAAAAAAGGCCAAAATGTCAATAATTTTGAGGTTGAGAAATTCTCCTCTAAAAGGTTAGGTCTCTTAAAGCAAACAGATAATGTAACATCACACATTAAAAATTTAATAATATAGTTTCTCTATATAAAGACTTTTTTTTCAGTATTCAAAGTAAGCTTAAAACTGTGAGAAGTGAATGCACTTTTTTAACATTTTTTTTAATGCATTGTCTTTTTTTTTTTTACATCTTTATTGGAGTATAATTGCTTTACAATGGTGTGTTAGTTTCTGCTTTATAACAAAGTAAATCAGTTATACATATGTTCCCATATCTCTTCCCTCTTGTGTCTCCCTAACTCCCACCCTCCGTATCCCACCCTTCTAGATGGTCACAAAGCACCGAGGTGATCTCCGTGTGCTATACGGCTGCTTCCCACTAGCAATTTCTTTTACGTTTGGTAGTGTATATATGTCAGTGCCACTTTCTCACTTTGTCACAGCGTACACTTCCCCCTCACCATATCCTCAAGGTCATTCTCCAGTAGGTCTGTGTCTTTATTCCTGTCGTACCCCTGGGTTCTTCATGACATTTCTTTTCCCTAAATTCCATATATATCTGTTAGCATACGCTATTTATCGTTCTCTTTCTGACTTTCTTCACTCTGTATGACACACTTTAAGTCCATCCACCTAACTACAAATAACTCAATTGCGTTTCTTTTTATGGCTGAGTAATATTCCATTGTATATATGTGCCACATCTTCTTTATCCATTCATCCGATGATGGACAGTAAAGTTGTTTCCATCTCCTGGCTATTGTAAATACAGCTGCAATGAACATTTCGGTACATGACTTTTTGAATCATGGTTTTCTCAGGGTATACGCCCAGTAGTGGTATTGCTGGGTCATATGGTAGTTCTATTTGTAGTATTTTAAGGAACCTCCATACTGTTCTCCATAGTGGCTGTACCAATTCACATTCCCAACAGCACTGCAAGAGTGTTCCCTTTTCTCCACACCCTCTCCAGCATTTAATGTTTATGGATTTTTTGACGACGAACATTCTGAACAGTGTGAGATGATATCTCATTGTAGTTTTGATTTGCATTTCTCTAATGATTAATGATGTTGAGCATTCTTTCATGTGTTTGTTGGCACTCTGTATATCTTCTTTGGAGAAATGTCTGTTTAGGTCTTCTGCCCATTTTTGCATTGGGTTGTTTGTTTTTTGTTATGGAGCTGCATGAGCTGCTTGTAAATATTGGAGATAAATCCTTTGTCAGTTGCTTCATTTGCAAATATTTTCTCCCATTCTGAGGGTTGTCTTTTGGTCTTATTTATGTTTTCCTTTGCTGTGCAAAAGCTTGGAAGTTTCATTGGTCACATTTGTTTATTTTTGTTTTCATTTCCATTTCTCTAGGAGGTGGGTCAAAAAGGATCCTGCTGTGATTTATGTCATAGAGAGCGTTCTGCCTATGGTTTCCTCTAAGAGTTTGATAGCTTCTGGCCTTACATTTAGGTCTTTAATCCATTTTGAGATTATTCTTGTGTATGATGTTAGAGAGTGTTCTAATCTCATACTTTTACATGTACCTGTCCAGTTTTCCCAGCACCACTTATTGAAGAAGCTCCACTGTACATTCCTGCCTCTTTTGTCAAAGAGAAGGTGACCATATGTGCGTGGATATATCTCTGGGCTTCCTGTCCTGTTCCATTGATCTATATTTCAGTTTTTTTGCCAGTACCATACTGTCTTGATTACTGTAGCTTTGTAGTATAGTCTGAAGTCAGGGAGCCAGCTTCCTCCAGCTCCATTTTTCGTTCTCAATATTCCTTTGGCTATTCGGGGTCTTTTGTGTTTCCATACAAATTGTGAAAGTTTTTGTTCTAGTTCTGTGAAAAATGTCAGTGGTAGTTGATAGGGATTGCATTGAATCTGTAGATTGCTTTTGGTAGTAGAGTTATTTTCACAATTGTTGATTTTTCCAATGCAAGAACATTGTATATCTCTCCATCTATTTGTATCATCTTTAATTACTTTTATCAGGTCTTTTGTCTCCTTAGGTAGGTTTATTCCTAGATTTGTTACCCTTTTCATTGCAATGGTAAATGGGAGTGTTTTCTTGATTTCAATGTCCGATTTTTCATCATTAGGGTATAGGAATGACAGAGTATTCTGTGCATTAATTTTGTATCTTGCTACTTTACCAAATTCATTGATTAGCTCTAGTAGTTTTCTGGTAGCATCTTTAGGATTCTCTATGTATAGTGTCATGTCATCTGCAAACAGTGATAGCTTTATTCTTCTTTTCCTATTTGGATTCCTCTTATTTCCTTTTAATCTCTGATTGCTGTGGCTAAAACTTCCAAAACTATGTTGAATAAGAGTGGTGAGAGGGGGCAACCTTGTGTTGTGCCTGATCTTAGTGGAAATGCTTCCAGTTTTCCACCATTGAAGACGATGTTGGCTGTGAGTTGGTCATATATGGCCTTAATTATGTTGAGGAAAGTTCCCTCTATGCCTACTTTCTGCAGGGTTTTTTATCGTAAATGGGTGTTGAATTTTGTCGAAAGCTTTCTCTGCATCTATTGAGAGGACCATATGGTTTTTCTCCTTCAATTTGGTAATATGGTATATCACATTGATTGTTTTGCGTATATTGAAGAATCCTTGCATTCCTGGAATAAACCCCACTTGATCATGATATATGATCCTTTTAATATGCTGTTGGATTCTGTTTGCTAGTTTTTCCTGATGATTTTTGCATCTATGTTCATCAGTGATATTGGCCTGTAGTTTTCTTTCTTTGTGACATCCTTGTCTGGTTTTGGTATCAAGGTGATGGTGGCCTCATAGAATGAATTTGAGAATGTTCCCCCCCTGTGCTATATTTTGGAAGAGTTTGAGAAGGATAGGTGTTAGCTCTTCTCCAAATGTTTGAGAGAATTCGCCTGTCAAGCCATCTGGTCCTGGGCTTTTGTCGGTTGGAAGATTTTTATTCACAGTTTAATTTTCAGTGCTTATGATTGGTCTGTTCATATTTTCTATTTCGTCCTGATTCAGTCTTCGCAGGTTATGCATTTCTAAGAATTTGTGCATTTCTTCCAGGTTGTCCATTTTATTGGCATAGAGTTGCTTGTAGTAATCTGTCATGATCTTTTGTATTTCTGCAGTGTCAGTTGTTACTTCTCCTGTTTCATTTCTAATACTATTGATTTGAGTCTTCTCCCTTTTTTATTTGATGAGTCTGGCTAATGGTTTTTCAATTCTGTTTATCTTCTTAAACAATCAGCTTTTAGTGTTATTGATCTTTGCTATCATTTCCTTCATTTCTTTTTCATTTATTTCTGATCTCATCTTTATGACTTCCTTCCTTCTGCTAACTATGGGGCGTTTTTTTGTTCTTCTTTCTCTAATTGCTTTATGTGTATGGTTAGGTTGTTTATTCGAGATATTTCCTGTTTCTTAAGGTAGGATTATATTGCTATAAACTACCCTCTTAGAACTGCTTTTGCTGCATCCCATAGGTTTTGGGTCATCATGTCTCCATTGTCATTTGTTTCTAAGTATATTTTGATTTCCTCTTTGATTTCTTCAGTGATCACTTCGTTAGTAAGTATTGTATTGTGTAGCCTCCATGTGTTTGTATTTTTTACAGATCTTTTCCTGTCATTGATATCTAGTCTCTTAGCATTGTGGTCGGAAAAGATACTTGATATGATTTCAATTTTCTTAAATTTACCAAGGCTTGATTTGTGACCCAAGATATATCTATCCTGGAGAATATTCCATGAGCACTTGAGAAAAATGTGTATTCTGTTGTTTTTGGATGGAATGTCCTATAAATATCAATTAAGTCCATCTTGTTTACTGTATCATTTAAAGCTTGTGTTTCCTTATTTATTTTCATTTTTGATAATCTGTCCATTGGTGAAAGTGGGGTGTTAAAATTCCCTTCTATGAATGCGTTACTGTCGATTTCCCCTTTTATGGCTGTCAGTATTTGCCTTATGTATTGAGGTGCTCCTATGTTGGGTGCATAAATATTTACAATTGTTATATCTTCTTCTTGGATCGATCTCCTGATCATTATGTAGTGTCCTTTTTGGGTCTTCTAATAGTCTTTATTTTAAAGTCTATTTTTTCCGATATGAGAACTGCTACTCCAGCTTTCTTTTGGTTTCCATTTGCATGGAATATCTTTTTCCATCTCCACATTTTCAGTCTTTATGAGTCTCTAGGTCTGAAGTGGGTCTCTTGTAGACAGCATATATATGGGTCTTGTTTTTGTATATGCATAGAGGCAGTGTATGTCTTTTGGTGGGAGCATTTAATCCATTTACATTTAAGGCAGGTATCAATATGTATCTTCCTATTCCCATTTTCTTAATTGTTTTGAGTTTGTTATTGTAGGTTTTTTCCTTCCCTTTTGTTTCTTGCCTAGAGGAGATCCTTTAGCATTTGTTGTAAAGCTGGTTTTCAGTGGTGCTGAAGTCTCTCAGCTTTTGCTTGGCTGTAAAGGTTTTAATTTCTTCATCAAATCTAAATGAGATCATTGCTGGGTAGATTAATCTTGGTTGTAGGTTTTTTTCCTTCATCATTTAAATATGTCCTGAGAGTCCCTTCTGGCTTGCAGAGTTTCTGTTGAAAGATCAACTGTTAACCTTATGGGGATTCCCTTGTGTGTCATTTGTTGTTTTTCCCTTGCTGCTTTTAATATGTTTTCTTTGTATTTAATTTGTGACAGTTTGATTAATACGTGTCTTTGCGTGTTTCTCCTTTGATTTATCCTGTATGGGACTCTCTATGCTTCCTGGACTTGATTAACGATTTCCTTTCCCATATTAGGGAAGTTTTCAACTATAATCTCTTCAAATATTTTCTCAGTCCGTTTCTTTTTCTCTTCTTCTTCTCGGACCCCTGTAATTCAGATGGTGCATTTAATGTTTTCCCAGAAGTCTCTGAGACTGTCCTCCGTTCTTTTCATTCTTTTTTCTTTATTCTACTCTGCAGTAATTATTTCCACTATTTTATCTTCCAGGTCACTTATCCGTTCCTCTGTCTCAGTCATTCTGCTATTGATCCCATGTAGAGTATTTTTAATTCCATTTATTGTGTTGTTCATTGTTGCTTGTTTCATCTTTAGTTCTTCTTGGTCCTTGTTTCTTGCATTTTCTGTATTCTATTTCCAAGATTTTGGGTCATCTTTACTTTCATTATTCTGAATTCTTTTTCAGGTAGACTTCCTATTTCCTCTTCATTTGTTTGGTCTGGTGGGTTTTTATCTTGCTTCTTCATCTGCTGTGTGTTTTTCTGTCTTCTCATTTTGCTTACCTTACTCTGTTTGGGTCTCCTTTTTGCAGGCTGCAGGTTCATAGTTCCCGTTGTTTTTGGTGTCTGTCCCCACTGGTTAAAGTTGCGTCAGTGGGTTGTGTAGGCTTCCTGGTTGAGGGGACTAGTGCCTGTGTTCTGGTGGATGAGGCTGGATCTTGTCTTTCTGGTGGGCAGTTCCACGTGTGGTGCTGTGTTTTGGGGTGACTGTGGACTTATTATGATTTTAGGCAAGTTCTCTGCTAATGGGTGGGGTTGTGTTCCTGTCTTGCTAGTTGTTTAGCATAGTGTGTCCAGCACTGTAGCTTGTTGGTCATTTATTGAAGCTGGTTGTTGGTGTTGAGATGGAGATCTCTGGGAGATTTTCATTGTGTATTATTACATGTTGCTGGAAGGTCTCTTGTGGACCAGTTTCCTTATGTTGGCTCTCCCACCTGTGACGCACAACACTCACTCCTGACTGGAGCAGCAAGAGCCTTTCATTCACATAGCTCAGAATAAAAGGGAGAAAAATTGAAAGAAAGAAAGAAAGAGGAGAAAGAAAGAAAGTAAGGAAAAGTTTAAGAGAAAATCAAAGTGCAGTAAAATAAAATAAAGTTAGTAAAATTAAAAATAATTATTAAGAAAAAAATTTTTAAAGTAAAAAAACAAAAAACACAGACGGATAGAACCGTAGGACAAATGGTGAAAGCAAAGCTATACAGACAAAATCTCACACAGAAGCATACACATACACACATACACAAAAAGAGGATAAGGGGAAAAAATAATAAATCTTGCTCCAAAAATCCACCTTCTCCATTTGGGTTGATTCATTGTCTATTCATGTATTCCACAGATGCAGGTACATCAAGTTGATTGTGGAGCTTTAATCCGCTGCTTCTGAGGCTGCTGGGAGAGATTTCCCTTTCTCTTCTTTGTTCGCACAGCTCCCGGGGCTCAGCTTTGGATTTGGCCCCGCCTCTTCGTGTAGTTCACTGGAGGGCGTCTGTTCTTCGCTCAGACAGGACGGGGTTAAAGCAGCAGCTGATTCGTTGGCTCTGGCTCCCTCAGGCCGTGGGTAGGGAGGGGTGTGGAGTGCGGGGCGAGCCTGCAGAGGCACAGCCCGGCGTGACATTGCAGCAGCCTGAGGCGCACCGTGTGTTCTCCCAGGGAAGTTGTACCTGGATCCTGGAATCCTGGTAGTGGCGGGCTGCATAGGCTCCCAAGAAGGGAGGTGTGGATAGTGACCTGTGCTCGCACACAGTCTTTTTGATGGCGGCAGCAGCAACCTTAGCGTCTCATGCCCATGTCTGTGGTCCGTGCTGTTAGCCAGGGCCCGCGCCTGTCCCTGGAGCTCTTTTAAGCAGTGCTCTTAATCCCCTCTCCTCGCACACCAGGAAACAAAGAGGCAAGGAAAAGTCTCTTGCCTCTTTGGCAGCTCCAAACCTTTTCCCAGACTCCCTTCCTGCTAGTTAGTGGTGCACTAACCCCCTGCAGGCTTTGTTCACCCCGCCAACCCCAGTCCTCTCCCTGTACTCTGACCGAAGCCCGAGCCTCAGCTCCCAGTCCCCGCCCACCCTGGTGGCTGAGCAGACAAGCTTTTCGGGCTGGTGAGTGCCGGTCGGCACTGATCCTCTGTGCGGGAATCTCTCTACTTTGCCCTCCGCACCGCTGTTGCTGTGCTGTCCTCTGCTTCTCTGAAGCCTTCCCACTCCACCACCCACAGTCTCCGCCTGCGAAGGGGCTTCCTAGTGTGTGGAAACCTTCCCTCCTTCACAGCTTCCTCCCACTGGTACAGGTCCCGTCCCTATCCTTTTTGTCTGTTTATTATATTTTCTTTTGCCCTATCCAGGTACGAGGTGGGTTTCTTGCCTTTTGGGAGGTCTGATGTCTTCTGCCAACGTTCAGTAGGTGTTCTGTAGGAGTTGTTCCACGTGTAGATGTATTTCTGGTGTATCTTTTGGGAGGATGGTGATCTCCGCGTCTTACTCTTCTGCCATCTTCCTCTTCCCCCCTTAACTTTTAAAATGTGTACATTTACCCCTCTCTTTTTTTTTCCTTGTAATTTGAGGGAAAAGAGCGTTGATTTTCTACTGCATATTTTCTCAGGATTTGGCCACTCCATGGTGTCATTTGCAGATTCTTCTCCCTTATTTTCCATGAAGTGATAGCATCAGTATTTGCTGAATTTAGGTTTGAATAAGAATATTTCACAAGAGGTGTTATGTACTTTCCTCAAAGAGGAGAATGTCAGAATGCCTCACTTTTTTATGTGCAATGTATTAATCTTCATAATTGATGATCACCATCTGCAGTCATTCTGTTATAGGTTCATTTTCTCTTTATTCAGAATAATCAGTTATGAGTATGATGCTAGTTTGATAAGATGATAGCCATCTTATAGCCAACATGAAGAAAGTTGGCCTGATGACATATATACACTAATATGTATAAAATAGGTAACTAATAAGAACCTGCTGTATAAAAAAAAAATGAAAAAAAAAAAAAAAGAAAGTTGGCCTGATACGAAAACCCACAACAGACAAGAAACATGGAAGAAGTAGAAATAGAACACAATACCACTGCAGCAATATAGCATGCAGAGCAACAGTAAGTAAATTAATGCTTATTTATTTCACACTATTTTTATTCTTCAGGTTATTTGCCCTCTAAAATAATCTTGTATGTCTTAACAGTACTGCCTCATTATGTAAGTTTGATGCTTTATTGTTGGTTTTCCATGGTTCTTTACTTAGAAAAAGTAACTTCATAAACACCCCATTTGTCAGTTTTATATCTTATGAATATCATCTTGAATTTCTAAAATAATGTGAGTGAATCATGGACAAGCTTAGTTGATGATTTACAAAAACATATATTGGTGTTTGAATACATAGTTTAATTTATTTTGGGTAAATAGCTAGATATGGAATTACTGGGTCAATTGGAAATTTTATGTGTATGATTTTTATGTTTTGAAAACACTGAACTGTTTTCCATAGGTTCTGAAACATTTTCATTCTCACCAACAGTGCAGGAGTGGTCCAAAATCTACATATCTAAAAAAAAAGTTATTCTCCATTTTGTTTTATGATTTTTTCTGCTTTTGTGCATTGTTTTCCTTTTATGATTATAGTCATCCTATTACATGTGAGGTGGCATCCTACCGTGGGTTTTATTTGCATTTTCCTAATAACTAATGATGTTGAGATTTTTCATGTGGTTGTTGACCATTTGTGATCTTACTGGGATGCCCATTAAAACTTGGGTGGTTTGTCTTTTTGTTGCTGTGTTATGACAGTTATCTCTATATTTTGGAAACTAGACCTGGGTATAAGAGGTATATGATTTGCAACTATTTTCTCTCATTCTGTAGGTTTTGTCACTTTCTTTTATTCTTTGATACATAATTTAAAAATTATGATGAAGTCCAGTTTTTCAGACATGATCATGCAAAGGTTTTTTTTGTCAAACTTGTTTTTGGTATTTGAGGTCCCCTGTAATTCCATATGACTTTTTTTTTCTTTTTTAAAAGATCTGTGATGGTCTGCAATTGTCTTGCTTATTTGTTTTTTAATTAATTAATTTTATTTTTGGTGACGTTGGGTCTTTGTTGCTGTGCACAGGCTTTCTCTAGTTGCAGTGAATGGGGGCTACTCTTCATTGCGGTGAGCAGGCTTCTCATTGTGGTGGCTTCTATTGTTGCACAGCACAGGCTCTAGGCATGTGGGCTTCAGTATTTGTGGCATGCGGGCTCAGAGGTTGTGGCTCATGGGTTCTAGAATACAGGCTCACTAGTTGTGGCTCATGAGCTTAGTTGCTCCGCAGCATGTGGGATCTTCCCAGACTGGGGCTCCAACCCACGTGTCCTACACTGGCAGGCAGATTCTTAACCACTGAACCACCAGGGAAGTCCCCCATATAACTTTTAGAATTGGCTTCCAGTTCTCAAGAAAAGTAGAGTTTTGTTTAGGATTGCGTAGAATCTGCAGGTTGATTTAAATATTATTGCCATTTAAATCATATTACATCTTCCAACCTATAAATACAGATGTCTTTGCGTTTATTTAGGTCTTCTTTTACTTTGTAAGGAATGTTTGTAGTTTTCAACATATAAGTCTTGCTTCTCTTTGGTTAAATTTATTCTTCAGTATTTTACTGCTTGAATGTTATTATAAATGTTTTTTAATTATCATTTTAGATGGTTTGTGATGTGTGTATAGAAATATACTTGGTGTTTTGTTTTGATTGTGTCCTGAAACTTGGATGAATTCATTGATTAGCTATGATGGTTTTTGGTGACTTTTTATGATTTTTCTCTATATAAGATCACATAATCTGTGAGTAGAGAGAGTTGAACTTCTTTCTCCACAATCCATATGTGTTTTATTTCTTTTCTTTGTCCTATTGCTCTGGCTAGAACTTACAGTCTAATAAGAATATCAGTAGAAAAGGTAGGCATCTTTGTCTTGTTCCTGCTTATAGGAGTATAGTACTATTTACACTTTTCACTAGCTATTGCATTGACTGTGGGGATTTTTTTAAATGCTCTTTATTAGGTTGAAGAAGTCTCTCTCTCTCTTTTTTTAAACATTATTCATTGCTGAACGTTTTTATCATGAAAGTGTGTTGGAGTTTCTTGAATACTTTTCTGTCTCAAAAGAGGTAAAGTATTTTTTTCTTCATTCTATTAATGGTATGTTATATTAATTGTTTTTTTGTATGTTGAACCATCCTTGCATTTCAAGTATAAGTTCCACAGGTCATGATGATAATTCTTCTAATATGTTGTTGGATTTGGTGTGCTAGAATTTTGTTGGGGGTTTTTGCATTTGTATTCATAAGTATTGATCTGTAGACTCTTCTTGTTATGCCGTTGTCTGGTTTTAAAATCAGGATAATGCTAAACTTATGGAATGAGAAAGAGTTCCCTTATCTTCTGTATTTTGGAAGACTTTGTGTAGTATTGCTATTAATTCTTCTTTAGATATTATATTGGAAACACCATCTGACGTTGGACAATTCTTTTTTGTTGTTTCACTACTGATTAAATCTCTTTACTTGTTTTGCTTGTTGTAGATCTGCTCAGAGTTCATATTCTTCTTAAGTCATTTTTGGTAGATTTTTTCTTTGGAATATGTTCATCTCAGTTATCTAATTCATTGCCATACAGTTATTCATAGTATTTTCTAAACTTTTTAAATTGTGTAATGTCTGATGTAATGTTCCCACTTTCATTTCTGATATTACTAACTTGCTTCTTCTCCTTTGTGTGTGTGTGCATGTGTATGTTGCTAAAGTTCTATCATTTCTTTACTTTTCAAAGTGCCAACTTTGGTTTCATTGATTCTCACTATTTTTCTATTCTCTATTTTATTTGTCTCTGCTTAAATATTTATTATTTCCTCTTTCTGCTAGCTTTGAAAATTTTTATTTATGTGAACATAAGACATAAAATAAATGAGAAAATAATATAGTACAAAAGTAATAAAATAGTGCAAATGAAATAATAAAACAGAGTTTGGAGGACTGAGATTGATAGGTTTTAGAGACATGGATGTGTAATTTGAAGATTTAGATAGTGTAATTACTAACAATGTGCTATTTTATCAAAACTTAAAGAGGAGTAAGAATTAATCATGAGAATATGCAGGCAATGAGCTTTCTAGGTAGAGGGGACTGTCATACAAAATATTAAGGCAAGAGCAGGACAAGCCTATTGAGAGAACAACATTGAAAAAATAAGCAGGCCTTCTTGGCTAGAGTTAGGTGAGTAAGAGGCAGAGTGGTTGGAAATGAGTTCAAGAAGGTAGTGAGAATCAGGTCATGTGGGTCCTTGAACATGACTATAAGGAAATGGGATTTTACTGTGAGGGGAAATAGCCATTACAGAGTTTTGATAATGAGTTCATTCCTGTACCCTCAATTATATTCCATTGGTCTAAATATCTTTATTCCAGAATCACACTTGTAATTACTGTAGCATTGTACATTTAGAAATCAGGAAATGTGTCTGCCAAATGTATTCTTCATTATTAAGATTGTTTTGACTATTTGGGACTACTTAAAACCCTCTGAATTTATGGATGAAATTTTCCTTTTCTGCAAAAAGAAAAAGGCTGCTGGAATTTTTGACACAGATTATTTTAAATCTTTAGATAGCTTGGGGTAGTACTGACATCTGAACAAAATTAAGTATTTTAATGTATAAATTCAAAATGTTAATTTTAAATTTATTCCTAGGTATTTTACTTTTATAGATGCAATATAAATTTATTTTTTCCCTCTTTTTACAGACAGTTTATTGATAACAGTGTAACAGTGTTGATTTTTGTTGTTGATCTTGTCCTATGCGTCATAGCTGAATCCATCATTGGCTCTAGAAGTTTCCTGTCAATTTTTCAGGATTTGGTATATGTATATAGGATCATGTCATCTGTAGATAGATATAATTTTACTTATTTCTTTCCAGTTTGAATGTATCTTAGTTCTTTTTCTTGCCTAATTGCTCTGGTCAGAACTTTCAACACAATGATGAGTAGTAGTGGTGAAATGGTCATCTTTCCATTGCATTTTTGTTACTGCTTTTAGAGGGAAATCTTCAGTTTTTCAACATTGAGTACGATGTCAGCTTAGGTGTTTCAAAAATTTCGTTTAACATGTTGAGAAAGTTTCTACTATTCCTAGTTGTCTGAGTGTTGGATTTGGTCAAATGCCCTTTCTTCATCAGTTCAGATGATCACATATGTATGTTATTACTTTGTTCAGTTAACATGGTATATTACATTAATTTATTTATATATTGAACCAACCTTGCATGCTTGGGATAAATCCCTCTAGATCATGGCATATCATCATTTTAATAAGCTAATGAACATGATTTACTAGCATTTTCTTGAGGATGTTTCCATCTATATTCATAGTAAGTATTTATCTATAAATTACTTTTCTTGTTATGTCCTAGTTGACTTTGGTGTCAGGCTAAACGTGGTGTAGTAGAATGAGTTAGGAAGTGTTCCCACATCCTCCATTTTAGATGTAAATTTTTCTTCGGATATTTGGTAGAATTAACCTGTTAAGGTACCTGGCCTTGGTCTCTTGTTTTTTGTTGTTGTTTAATTGATAGGTTTTGATTACGAATGGGATTACTGTCTTTTCTTATTTGTTGCCTCAGATTTTTTTACTTCTTGAATCAATTTAGGTAACTTATGTGTTTGTAGAAATAGAACCATTTGATTTGGGTAATCAAATTTCTTGATGTACAATTGTTCATGGCTTTCTATTTAATTCTTTTTCATTTCTGTAAATTTGGCAGTAATGTCACTTACATCAATAATTTTTTTCAGAGCTCCTGGAACATGTTTGGAAATATATACAATGTCTTTTTCCAGAAAAGAAGTCATAGGAAAAATTTTATATCTTTCTTTACTCTTTGCATTTTTAACATGAATATGTGCTGTGATTTTAGTTTTCTTAAAATTTTTATTGCAGTATATTTGACTTACAGTGCTGTTAGTTTCAGATGTAGAGCAAAGTGAATCAGTTATACATATACATATATTTACTCTTTTTTAGATTTTTTTCCCATATAGGCCATTACAGATTATTGAGTAGAGTTCCCTGGGCTATACAGTAGGTCCTTGTTAGTTATCTATTTTATATATAGTAGTCTGTATATGTTAATCCCAATCTTCTAATTTATCACTCCCCCCCCCCCCACCGTTTCTCCTTTGGTAAAAATAAGTTTGATTTCAAGATCTGTGAGTCTGTTTCTGTTTTGTAAATAAGTTCATTTGTATCATTTTTTATTAGATTCTACATACATGTGGTATCATATGATATTTGTCTTTATCTGTCTGACTTTAGTATGATAATATTTAGGTCATCAACATTGCTGCAAATGGCATTATTTCATTGTTTTTTATGGCTGAGTAGTATTCCATTGTATATATATACCACATCTTCATTACCCACTCCTCACTCCTCTTTCGATGGACATTTAGGTTGCTTCCATGTCTTGGCTATCGTAAATAGGGCTGCAGTGAAAACTGGGGTGCAAGTATGTTTTTGAATTACGGTTTTCTCCAGATATATGTCCAGGAGTGGGATTGCTGTATCATATGGTAGATCTATTTTTACTTTTTTTTTTTTTTTTTTTTTTTGCAGTACATGGGCCTCTCACTGTTGTGGCCTCTCTCTGCGGAGCACAGGCTCCGGATGCGCAGGCTCAGTGGCCATGGCTCACGGGCCTAGCCACTCCACAGCATGTGGGATCTTCCCAGACCGGGGCACGAACCCTTGTCCACTGCATCAGTAGGTGGACTCTCAACCACTGCATCACCAGGGAAGCCCTATTTTTACTTTTTTAAAGAACCTCCATAGTGGCTGTACCAACTTACATTGCCACCAACCATGCAAGAGAATTCCCTTTTCTCCGCAGCCTCTCCAAAATTTGTTATTTGTAGGCTGTTTACTGATGTCCATGCTGACTGGTGTAAGGTGACACTGTAGTTTTGATTTGCATGTCTCTAATCATTAGTGATGTTGAGCATCTTTTCATGTGATGTTTTGGCCATCTATATGTCTTTTTGGGAGCAATGTGTACGTAGATTTTCTGCCCACTTTTTAATTGGGTTGTTTGTTTTTTGGATATTGAGCCACATGAGCTGTTTGTAGATTTTGGAGATTAATACCTTATTGGTTGTATTGTTTGCAAATATTTTCTCCAACTTCTGTGCATTGTTTTTTGTTTTGTTTATGGTTTCCTTTGCTGTGCAAAAGCTTTTAAATTTAATTAGGTCTAATTTGTTTATTTTTATTTTCATTATTCTTGGAGGTGGATCATAAAAGGTCTTGCTGCATTTTATATCAAAGAATATTCTGCCTGTGTTTTCCTCTAAGTGTTTTATAGTATTCAGTCTTACATTTATGGCTTTAACCCATTTTGAGTTTATGTTTTTGTATGGTGTTAGGGGGTGTTCTAATTTCATATTTTTACTTCTAGCTGTCCAGTTTTCCCAGCAAAACATATTGAGAGGACTGTCTTTTCTCCATTGTATATTATTGCCTCCTTTATCATGGATTAGTTGACCAGAGAAGCGTGGGTTTATCTCTGGAATTTCTATCCTGTTCCACTGATCTATATTTCTGTTTTTTTGGTGTCAGTACCATACTGTTTTGGTGACTGTAGCTTTGTAGTATAGTCTGAAGTCAGGGAGCCTGATTCCTCTAACTCCATTTTTCTTTCTCAAGATTGCTGGGCTCTTTGGGGTCTTTTCTATAAATTGTATTTTTTTCTAATTCTGTGAAAAATGCCATTGGTAATTTGATAGGGATTGCACTGAATCTGTGGATTGCTTTGGGTAGTATAGTCATTTTCACAATGTTGATTCTTCCAATCCAAGAACATGGTATATCTCTCCAACTGTTTGAATCATCTTTAATTTCTTTCATCAGTATCTTATAGTTTTCAAAATTTTATTATTTTTAATGCTATTGTAAATATAATTTTTTTCTTTAATTTTCAGATAGTATAGAAATGCAACTCAATTTTGTATATTGATTTTGTATCCTGCTGCTGTGCTGAATTTATTAGTTCTTATTTTTTATGTGTAAAACGTTTAGGATTTTCTATGTATATGATTATGTCATCTGCAAATAGAAATGATTTTACTTCTTCCTTTCCAAGTTGAATGCATTTTGTTTCTTTTTCTTCTCTAGTTTATCTGGTGGGACTTAAAATTTCCAGTTAATAGAAGTAGTGAAAGTATATATCTTTGCCTTAATCCTGATCTTAGAGGAAAAGTTTTCAGTCTTTCACAGTTGAGAGTGATAATCTCTGTGGATTTTTCACTTACGGCTTTTATTATGTTGGCATGGTTTCCTTCTATTCCTAGTTTATTGAATGTTTTTACAGTGAGTTTTCCAAATTCTTTTTTCACATCAATTAAAGTTACCATTTGCCTTTTTCCTCTTCATTTAGTTCATATGGAGTATCCACATACTTTTATTTTTTATTGGAGTAAAATTGCTTTACAATGTTGTGTTAGTTTCTGCTGTACAATGAAGTGAATCAGCTTTATGTATACCTATATCCCCTCCCTATTGGGCGTCCATTCCTCCCCCATTTAGGTCATCACAAAGCACTAAGCTGAGCTCCCTGTGCTATACAGCAGGTTCCCACTAGCTATCTATTTTACACATGGTAGTGTACTTATGTCAAACTTAATCTCCCAATTTGTCCCACCCTCCCCTTCCCCCTACCGTATGACCCAACAATCCCATTACTGAGCATATACCCTGAGAAAATCATAATTCAAAAGGACACACATACCCCATTGTTCATTGCAACACTGTTTACAACAGCCAGGGCATGGAAACACCTAAATGATAGACGAATGGATAAAGAAGATGTGGTACATATATACAATGGAGTATTACTCAGCTATAAAAAGGAAAGAAATTGGGTCATTTGTAGAAAGGTGGTTGAACCTAGAGTCTGTCATACAGAGTGAAGTAAGCAAGAACGAGAAAAACAAATATCATATATTAATTCATATATGAGGAATCTAGAAAAATGGTACAGATGGACCTATTTGTAGGGCAGGAATAGAGACTTAGAGAATGAGCATGTTTTTTAAATTGTGCTTTGCTTTTTTGAGATTTGCAGAAATTGCCCTTTTTTTAAAAAAATTGAAGGTCTGTGGTAAAACTGAGACAGGCAATTCTTTTGGTGTCATTTTTCCCACAACATTTGCTGACTTTGTGTCTTTTTGTCACATTTTGGTAATTCTTGGAATATTTCAAATTTTTTCATTATTATTATATTTGTTATTGTGATACATAATAAGTGATATTTGATGTTATTATTGCAAAAAAAAGATTTTGACTGACTGAAGGTTTAGATGTTGGTTAGCACTTTTTAGCAATAAAGTACTTTGAAGTAAGGTATATAAAATATTTTAGACTTAGTGCTAGTGTAAAAGTAAATTTTATATACTAGGAAACCAAAAAATTGTGTGACTCACTTATTGCATTATTTGCTTTATTGCAGTGGTCTTGAACTGAGCCTGTAATACCTCTGAGGTATGCCTGTTATATTGATTGATCTTTCTGTGTTGAGCCATTTTTTCATTCCAGAAATAAATCACACTTTGCCATCTTTTTAATGCTATTGAACTCCGTTTTCTAGTATTTTATAGTGGTTATTTTGTCTCCTTGTCATTGTGATGGTTTTCTTTGCTGTGGAAAAGATTTTATGTTTAATTAGGTCTAGTTTATTTATTTTTTATTTTATTTGTTTCACCTTAGGAGACAGAGCCAAAAAATATCATTACAATTTATGTCGAAGAGTGTTCTGCCTATGTTCTCTTCTAGGAACTTTATAGCTTTCACTCATACATAGTTCTGTTGTCCATTTTAAATTTATTTTTGTATATTGTGTGAGGAAATGTTCTAATCTCATTCTTTTACATGTAGCTGTCCAGTTTTCCTGGCACCACTGTTGAAGAGCCTGTCTTTTCTCCAGTGTATATTCTTGCCTCCTTTGTAGTAAATAAATTAACCATATGTGCAGAGTTTTATTTCTGGGCTCTCTGTTCTGTTCCATTGATCTATATGTCTGTTTTTGCACCAGAACCAAGCTATTTTGATTACTCTAGCTTTCTAGTATAAGCTAAAGTCTTGGATGATGATATCTCCAGCTTTGTTCCTTTTTTTTTTTCAAGATTCTTTGGCAATTTGGGGTATTTTGAGGTGCCATATGAATTTTAGAATTGTCTATCCTAATTCTGTGAAAAGTATCATTGGTATTTTGATAAGGATGATAAGGATTGCATTAAATCTGTAGATTGCTTTGGATAGTATGGCTATTTGGACAATATTATTCTTCCAGTTAAAGAGCATGAGATGTCTTTCCATTTCCTTGTATCATCTTCCTTTAACTTAATCAGTATTTATAGTTTTCAGAGTGTAGGTCTTCTCCTCCTTGGCTAAGTTTATTCTTAGGTATCTTTACACTCCTTGATGAGATTATAAACAAGATTTTTTAACTTTGTCTTTCTGATGGTGTATTTTCAGTACATTAATATTCACATACTATATCTTCAGATTTCAGTATATTAATCTTGTATCCTGAAATTTTATTGAATTTGTTTAATAGTTCTAACAGTTTGGGGATAGAGACTTTAGGGTTTGCTATATAAAGTATCATGGCATCTGCAAGTACTGACAGTTTTACTTCACTTCCAATTTGGATGCCTTTTATTTCTTTTCCCTGTCCAGTTGTGGTGTCTAGGACTTACAATAGAACTATTAAGTAGTGGTGGTGACAATGAGAATAAAATTGTTCCTGAATTTAGAGGGAAGGCATTCAGTTTTTAATTATTCAGTTTAGCTGTAAGTTTGTTGTAAATGGCTGTTATTAAGTTGGCTATGTTTCCTGTATACACATGTTGCTGAAAGTTTTTATTATGAATGTGTATTAAATTTTTTCAAATACTTTTTTTGTGTCACTTGATATATCATATGATTTTATCCTTTCTTTGGTTAATGTGGTGTTTCAGATTGATTGATTTGTGAATATTAAATCGTCCTTGCATTCCTGGAATAAATCCCACTTGATCATGTTGTAAGATTCTTTTCATATACTGTAGCATTCAGTTTGCTAATATTTTGTTGAGGATTTTTGCATCTATATTCATCAAAGATATTGATCTGTGATTTTTTTTTTTTGTAGTATCTTTGTCTGACTTTGTATTCAGGTAATGGTGGCCTATAATGAATTTGGAATAGTCTTCCATTTTTTGGAATACTCTCAGAAGCTCTTCTTTGATTTGGTAGAATACCCCTATGAAGGATTTCAGCCCTGAATTTTCGTTAGCTGAAAGTTTTTCTTTTCTTTTTTTAATTACAAATTTAATTTCACTAATAGTCATTAGTTTGTTCTAATTGTTTGTTTCTTCTTGATTGAGTCTTGGCAGATTGTATGGTTCTAGAAATTTGTCCATTTCATTTATGTTGTCCAATTTGTTGGCATTTAACTGTTAGTGGTATTCTCTTATGATTTTTGTATCTCTGTGCTGTTGGTTATTATTTCTTCTCTCTAATTTCTTATTTTGCTTACTTGAGTCCTCTTTTCTTCTTGGTGAGCCCTGCTAAAGGTTTATCAATTTTGTTATCTTTTAACAAAACCAGCCCTTGGTTTCATTGATATTTTATATTTTTTGACCTCTTATTTATTTTCTATCTGGTATTTATTATTTCGTTCCATCACTGACTTTGGGTTTTGTTCTTTTTTTTAATTCCTCTATGTGGTAGGTTAAGTTGTTTATTTGAGAATTTTATTATTTCTTGAGGAAGGCTTGTATTTCTGTAAACTTCCCTCTCAGAACTGCTTTTGCTGTAGCCTATAGATTTTGGAGTTTTGTGTTTCCATTTTTCTCAAGGTATTTTCTGACTTTGTCTTTGACTTCTTTATTGAATCATTGGTTTCTTAGTAGCATGTTGTTTAATATCCATGTGTGTGTTTTCTTATTTTTTTAATTGATTTCTTGTTTCATAGCACTGTGGTCAGAAAAAATGGTTGGTACAATTTCTGTCCTCCTAGATTTGTTGATATGTGTGCTGTGGTCCAGCCTGTGATCTGTCCTGGAGAATGTTCCATGTGCTCTTGAAAAAAAATATTCTGTTGATTTTGGATATAATGTCCTGTAGATATCTATTAAGTCCAACTGGTCTAATGTGTCATAGAAGACCACGCTGTCCTTATTGATTTTCTGTCTAGATGATCTGTCCATTGATGTAAGTGAGGAATTAAATTTCCCTATTCTTATAGTGTGATCAGTTTCTCCTTTTATATCTGTTAGTATTTGCTTCATATATTTAGGTGCTCCTGTGTTGGGTGCATATTTCTTAATGAATATAATATCCTCTTTTAGTATTGATCTTGTTATCATTATATAATGCCCCCTTTTTTGTTTTTTTATAGCCTTTGTTTTAAATTCTATTTTGCTTGATATGAGTATTACCACCTCCAATTTCTGTCAAATCTGTTTGCATAAAATGTCTTTTCCATCCTCTCAGTTTCAGTCCCTGTGTGTCTTTAGTTCTAAAGTGAGCCTCTGTTAAAGAGCATATAGATGGGTCTTTTTTTATCCAGCTAGCTACTTACGTCTTTTGTCTTTTGACTGAAGCAATTAGTCCATTGACATTTAAAGTAATTATTTATAGGTATGTACTTGCCATTGTTTTGCTTGCTTTCCATTTGGTTTTGTAGTTCTTCTCTGTACAGTTTTAAATTCTTTTTATTTCTTCCTTTGTGGTTTGATGATTTTCTCTAGTAGTATGCCTTTTTCTTTTCTTCTTAGTTTTTTGTATCTATGGTAGGTATTTTAGCTGTGGTTACATGGGATGTATGTATGTTGATGTTTAACTATATCTACTTATTTTAAACAGGTAGTCATTTAAGTTCAAACAAATTCTTAAAAATTTACATTTTTACCCCATTCTCCCACATTTTGTGTTTTTGAAGTCATAGAGCACGAATTTAACAGCTAGGTCATGTTCCTCATAGAAAGAGATGGACTTTGTTTTTTAGGCAAAGTAGGGACTGCTAAGAACATGGAGACAATGCAAGTAAACAATTAAAAGGCTCTGAAAAAGGAAGAGATTCAGGTTGTTGTATGAAAGAAAACAGTAATGTTCTAGTAATGCATGGGGAAAAGTGCCTTAATACTAAGAAAGATAATTTCTATGCAGAATGAGGAAGCCAGGGCAGTGTGTCCTGTGTTTGTAAAATTAAAAATATAA
Organism: Tursiops truncatus; assembly: GCF_011762595.2. NCBI lineage: Eukaryota > Metazoa > Chordata > Mammalia > Artiodactyla > Delphinidae > Tursiops > Tursiops truncatus. The sequence goes on from NW_022983136.1 coordinate 3,342,067, forward strand.
GTTTAAGTGTGCTGTGTAGTGTGTAATATGTCACTTGCCTTGTCTTTCAGATCAATAGTGAAAGTATTGTTACTGTGATAACCTTTGTTGCTTTGGTGGCAAATAGGTTTCAGATTGGGGCTAAAGAAGATAGATTTTGTCCCTTTTTTGGGTAGACAGCCACAATGGTGATCAGAGGATAATAACAGGGAACAAAGAATATACCTTCAATAAAAGCAGAAAATAGAGCAGTGGTTATTTCAAAATTGTAACTCCCTCAGACATAACACGTTCTTAAAAGTAATCCTGAATGCATTAGCATTTGCAATGAGCCAATTTACTGACTTAAAAACAGTCCAGTGGAATTCCTTTTGTTTGTTAAACCTATTATTTCTCATAATGAAAGAATGAAAGACTATGTATACTAATCACAATATACCATTTTAAATTTGCCTACAGTTGCTAAAAATTCATGATACAAGGATTTTTAGTTATACACCACACATTTTTCCTTCAGAAATATGACTGGTTGTTATAGATGCTGTGAATAATATAAATTGAGTTCATACCTGCAAGAAATCTAAGAGATCAGGCATCCTTGACTTTCAGAAACTTTTTCTGAGTACATTCAAAGGTATGTGAATTTTATTCATAAATTGATATTCTTTCTATTATGCTTCTTAGTTTATCTGTATTTCATGTTTAACAAATGCAAAGGTATTGCACATGTCTAATACTTTAGTCTCTCCAGAATTAATAACTTCTTCATTTGGACTGTAATTGAATTTGTCTTTGATTACTAAAATTAAGTTTTTATTTTTTTAACGTAGCAAAGTGTTAGTCTATGTTTCTTTAAATTTGAGTTCCAGAACCCACAACGACTTTCTAAAACCAAACCTCACAGAGCAAATATTTATTTAATCATTTACCTATTGTTAAAATTATATTTTCAGGCTATGAGTTACCATACTTTGAAAAACAGTTGTTTAAGTACATCAAGTAACTTATTTTAAAATAGAACCATCAGACTTCCCTGGTGGTGCAGCAGTTGAGAGTGTGCCTGCCGATGCAGGGGACATGGGCTCGTGCCCAGGCCCAGGAAGATCCCACATGCCGCGGAGCGTCTAGGCCTGTGAGCCATGGCCACTGAGCCTGCACGTCCGGAGCCTGTGCTCTGCAACGGAAGAGGCCACAACAGTGAGAGGCCTGCATACTGCAAATAAATAAATAAATAGAACCATCAACTAAATGTTTCTTTTCCACATTTTTTCTCCTTAATTCATAAAAAAAACAGCCTTAGAATATCAACAATCATATTGTGGTTCCTATATCAGCATTATGACATTATATTGACTCTCTATAAAAAAAGAAGTTTAAGATTTTTTCTACTTAACAGTTTTCAAAGTGATGCTGTAATTTGGGAGATGAAGCAATGTGCATTTCTTAGGATGTTTGGGTTTTGCTTCCTATTCCATATGTGTAATTTGTAGAGAAATTGCAAAGTAGCACCTAACAAGAGGAAAATGCCATTGACTAAAGATGGAATCTTTTGGGTAAAAATCATTCCACATTTATGGAAGAATAAAAGAAGAGTAGAATCAAAAATTGAAAACCTGTCCTTCTGAGAGAAGTTCTGTTCAACTGTATCTTTTACAGTGTGGACTCTTGGAGTTCAGAGGTGTTGCTTGAATGTCTTGTCTAAAGGCCTTCAGAGTTAGAACAACTAGGACTATACCCATTCACTACTTATTCTATTTTCGCAGTCTACTTAATATCCTTTTCTCAGCAGTAGCAATACCCGTGGACAGTATATGAAATATTTATGTTATTCCTTGTTTAAAAGTATAAAATAGGGCTTCCCTGGTGGCGCAGTGGTTGGGGGTCCACCTGCCGATGTAGGGGACATGGGTTCGTGCCCCGGTCCGAGAAGATCCCACATGCCATGGAGCGGCTGGGCCCGTGAGCCATGGCCGCTGGGCCTGCGCGTCCAGAGCCTGTGCTCCGCAGGGGGAGAGGCCACAACAGTGAGACGCCTGCGTAACGCAAAAAAAAAAAAAAAAGTATAAAATAATATGCAATAATGAAAAATATTTCAATGTCACCTGAACTTTTAGAGCCAACTGTGTTCCTTTAATCATTAATTGTAAATTACATTTAGCTTTTGTGACTTTAGGTGACTATAAAGTATGAGTAGGTACAGGAAAACAGCATTATAAATTAGGTAATAATAGGGGATTCATTTCTCTAAGCTTGTTTAGCTGACAACCTAAATGAAAAGCATCTTTATACTGCTGTGACTCCAAAAACAATGAAATGGGCTGAGAACTGAACATTATATATGAGTGAAGTAACCTCACAAAAAGTAGCCCCAATCTTTTACTAGCAACCAACTAATGTGAACTACTTGTATTTTATGAAACACTAATTTCATGTGTGTTTGATATGAGTTAAGAAAAGCAGGTGTTGACTTGTATTTCAGGGCCATCAAGAAATGGGGACCTGGATTTTGTTTGCCTGTTTTCTGGGAGCAGCCTTTGCTATGCCTGTGAGTAGAAAGCAATGCCTAATTCTACAAGCTTGGAAATAAACATCTGCCACACATTTGGTTAACTTCAGGGTTTAGAACAGAATCAGATGTCCTCAAATGTCTCTGTGTTTAAGAAACTCTTTGAAGAGCTTCTTATAAAAATTTGGATTCCCAGATGCCTCTGCCAAAGATTCTGATTCAGTATAGCTGGGGTGGGGCCCACTGCTCTGCATTTTAACAAGCACCCAGGAGATTCTGTTGAAACAATTAGCTTGTAGATATCATTACCCATCTCTAGCTGGAAGAAATTTTGGAATGGACTCTTGTAAGGCCTTCAGAGTAAGTAGTTAATCAGCCTTAGATATATATACAAAAATACCAGTTTTACATGAAATCCAATTTCTTACAAGTCTGTAAATATTTTCCTGCTCTCCAAACTGCACTGCTCTTTTCTTTCAGAGGGTTAGATTTCTGTGTTAGGAATTCCATTCTTGAACAACCTCCCTGTTTTCAGAGGCCTCATCCTTTTCGTGTATGTGCACATGACTTACATGTTGTTGTCCAGAATCTTACCTATGCCCAATACATAAGTATATAGTTCACATTCAAATGTACCAAGGATGAGGAAGTCTGACCAATTCTCTGTAAACATATGTACAGAGGTTAGATCACATGTCAGCAAAGCAGGCTCCATTTGCATTCAGAAGCCAGTAAATCTTGAATATTTATTTCCTCTCTTCTCTCAAACCCACAAGACCAAGATTCTGTGCTCTGCCTTCCTGAAATCCTGCATTGTGGCAATTCCTAATCCCCTGAGGGCCCCCACATTACAAATTCAGTCCTTTATCTCCTCTTCAATTTAACACTCCTACTCTCTGAGGGTTTCTATCCAGAATATAGAGGAAAGGCAATTAGCTGACTATAATAATTCACACTCAGATGAGAGGAGTAAACCCTCTTATGAAATATGAGCATTTCAAGAGAATAGAGCCTTAATCAACTTGCTGGCTGAGGAGGATGATCTGCATGATTCTCTCTCCTCTGCATCTCCCCAACACCAGGGCCAAACAGAATTCCACAATGCAGACATCAATAACTTGACCTCCACTTTTGACAAGACAGACAGTCCTGGTTTTGACAATTATTCAGGTTGTTTTTAATTTTGAACTTTTAATTTTTTCTGCTATAAGGACAGTGACAGAATAATTTTTTTAAAAAAGCCTAAGCTTCATAAATCAACTGTTTCATTTTCCATGGGATTTAGAATGTTTCCACTTTACCGCACCCATCTTGTTTTCACATTCATGAAGATATCATACAGAGTTGTTTTTTGTTGTTGTTGCTGTGTTATTTACTTTGCATGCAAATTATGAGTAATCTCTTTGGTACTTAAGCACTTATCTACCTCCTGATCTATAAGGGAAGGTTTGTGAGACAGTTCTCTTCTTCTTGGTATTTTATTATTGTATAACAGAAACATATTGCTCTTCCCAACATGGAGTGAATTTCATCAAGAAATGAAATGATGGGTGAGATAGAGTAGGATTAATTGACAAACGTTTATGGAGGGCTGTCTGAAGATTACTTGAGGATAAATGTGTGCTGCTTTCTGCCTCCATGTTATTTAGTTGTTCTGGACCTCTTTAAAATAAGACGGCTCCTCTCCTACACAACATACATGTTCAAACTAAAAGCAGACCTCAGATATATTCTGTACTATATAGATTTTTAAAAAGTAGCTTCATTCTCTCTTAATGTGAAAATTGCATATTGACTTCATATATTCCTCTTTCTCTCCTTCTTTCTCTCCCTCTCCCTCATTCTTTTTCTTCTCCTTTCCCCCTCCCTATAAAAGCTACCACCTCATCCGGGCACCCTGGTTATATCAACTTCAGCTATGAGGTAATTTTTCTCTTTACTAATTTTGACCATTGTTTGAGTTAACAATGCACTGGGCTCTGCAAAGAATAGTGTGTTGATTCTTCATTCAAGACGTTTCTCAGTCTCACTTTTTCAGTTCTCACTACCAGCTTCCTGGTTTAAGCCCTGATGAGTCACCTCAAGCCTGTATTTCCCCAGAACACTCCTACCTGGCCTCTCTGACTCAGTTTCTCCTCCTTATATGGCTATAAAATATACCCATCATGAACTACCACTCAGGGGGACTGCACAGTAGAGCAGAAATGAACTCTGGCTGAACAACTTTGTTCTATACCAGCCCGTGAAACATGGGAATCAGGTAAGATGTTATTTAAGATCCTTTCCAGTTGGAAAACTCCTAATTCTAAGGTGTTCATACTCTATGCATCTCCATCATTTGTCTTTACTGAAATATTAGTGACCAAGTGGTCTGTGAGACATTCTGCAGAGCAATGGAAAGCATGAGATTTCTGGGAATCGGGTTTGAGGCCCTCCTCAACCCCATACTAACCATGTGACCTTGGGCAAATCATTTTCTCTCTCTAGAACTTTGGTTTCTTCATCTGGAAAGGGAAATAATAATACTCACACTTCAAAATATTGTTTGGGGAGCAAAATAGTTAAGCAATATAAAAGGTGCTTTGTTAAGTATAACTTGAACAAGGTTAAGAATTGTTCGTTGTATTGATATCAGATGCTGTACTACTACATGAAGGAGTCCCTGGGCCTGACGTGAACTGAATACATACTGTTTAGAAAGGAAGGAAACTCTTCCTTCTTTGATAAGTTCAAATGACAATCTATGAGCTTGTTTACTCATACAAACCAAAGAAAAGTGTCAAAAAAATTTTGAGGCAACATTTTGTTAAACTTTAAAAAGTTGACATATTTGACCTGAAAACCTGTGTTTCTAGGATGAAGGACAGTGTTTCTGCCTCCTTTATCTTTCATTGTGACATCAAATCAAAAAAGTATATAATTAATGTTATATGACATTAATTTTCCATTTTGTTTTCCTCTTGCAAAGAAGAGCAGGAGCCAGGGAATTAAACAGACTTACTACTTTTGTAACCTCTGTCAAGCTCATGTACCTCTTTAACTCTCCATGACCTTGTCTGTGAAAGTGAGGGTGAAGATACTTGCCTCAGAGTATGTGGGAAAACATGAAAAATGTGTGTCATGGATGTAAGGTAGAGCCTCACACATAGGAAGCACCTGACAAATGTTTACCTTATTCTTTCTTCCATAGAGCTCATATTTTCAGGTTGTCTGTATTGACAGGACTGCATTAGTGAGTCTATGTTTCATGTAACTAAATCAAAACAAATGTATTCTAATGTCTCTTTCTCCGAAGGTGCTTACCCCTCTGAAGTGGTACCAGAACATAATAAGACACCCGGTATATAGATGTTTTTGTTCTTTATTCCCTTAAAATATTAAGCATGCATTTCAGTTCCCTTTTAAGTGAGGTAACATATCTATGCCACATATAGACACTAATGGGAAATCTATTTGTAAAAGGTCATATCTGTATACACAGTTAGAAATTCTTGAACATGAAAAAATGAATAAGTGTTAATATTGTCACAGTGACAAAGAAAACATTGCTACTTCTCCAGCTGGAAGTGTTCACTGAAAAAAAGATGCAGAACATGAGTGTGAGTTAATTTTTATTTGGGACAAGGTGAGAACTATAGCCCAGGAGACAGATTTCAAATGGCTATGAGAAACTGCTCCAAAGAAGTAGAGGGAAAGGTCAGTATATATGTGATTTTGGTGAAGGAGGAGTACATGCAATCAAGCACATAGTTTTTGCAGAAGGTTGCTGCTAGTCATGAGGAGCAGACATGAAGGATTTTAGTGCTTTTCTAGATGTGAGGAGATTGAAGAACTGGGCTCATAAAATTTTCTCCTGAAAATAGCTTACCATCTGAAAACCTGTTCTGCCAGTTTTTCTCAGAGCACAGAGTGGCTAATTCCTGATCTCCACCCTAAACTTCTTGCAGGGGGTGTTGAATGTCAGAAGCTGCAGTGGCTCATAATTTAATTCTTGTAGAAGATGGCAAGTGACAATGGCAAGTAACAATTTGTAGGTGACAGATGTCAATGGAGCTGATGGTAAACCTGACTCTGTTTCTCACCAGTACCCGTCCTACAGTTACAAACGTATGGGTAGCTGGCTGCACCACCAAATCATTCCCGTGGTATCCCAGCAGGCTGCCCTGCAGCCTCATCACCACTTCCCCATGGTGCCAGCCCAGCAGCCCGTGGTCCCCCAGCAAACCATGATGCCAATTCCTGGCCAGCACTCCATGGCTCCAAGCCAACCCCACCAGCCACACCTCCCTGTGCCCTCCTAGCGGCCATCCAGCCGCAGCCTCACCCACCCCTGCTTCCCCAGCTGCCTCTGCCTCCGATGTTCCCTATGCAGCCCCTGTTCCCCAGGCTTCCTGTCCTGCCTCTGGAGCTTGGCCCCGCAACCAACAAGACCAAGTGGGAGGAGGTGGTGAGTACACCATGAAGTCTCTGCAACACCTATGAAAATGGTAAAGCAAAACTAGCCCCCAGAGTTCTCAATTCCCACACAATCCAAGGCCTAGAGTTTCAGTAGTTATAGTTTGATAATTCTTAACCTTACATGCATTGTAACTTTATATTATAAATGAACTTGTTAATCTATGTGACATTTATTGTGGGATAAAAATCTACAATTACTTTGAACTCTGGCTATAATATGAATTACTGTAATACATTAATTTTAAGGACAACAGTTCTCCTTATCTTTCAATAGTTTGACTAGCAACAGTGGTCTACCATTACACAGAAATATATAAAAAGAGTATTTTGGGGCTTGAGGAGATGCAAATATTAAACAGCTTAAAAAATGATAGTTGGAAAAACTCTTTAAATATACAAAGGAGGAGTTGCGGAAGATGGCGGAAGAGTAAGATGCGGAGATCGCCTTCCTCCCCACAGTTACATCAGGAATACATCTACACGTGGAACAACAACTACAGAACACCTACTGAACGCTGGCAGAAGACCTCAGACCTCCCAAAAGGCAAGAAAGTCCCCACGTACTGGGTACGGCAAAAGAAAAACCAATAAACAGAGACAAAAGGATACGGCCCTGCACCAGTGGGAGGGACCTGTGAAGGAGGAAAGGCTTTCACACACTAGGAAGCCCCTTCGCGGGCGGAGACCGCGGGTGGCAGAGGGGGAAAGCTTTGGAGCCGCAGAGGAGAGCGCAGCAACCAAGAAGCCTGTGTGCAAGCACAGCTCACTACCCACACATCCTCTTCCGGGAGGCTGTGCAGCCAGCCACTGCTAGGGTCCCGTGGTCCAGGGACAACTTCCACAGGAGAATGCACGGCACGCCTATGGCTGGTGCAATGACGTGCTGGCCTCTGCCGCTGCAGGCTTGCCCCACATCCAAACCCCTCCCTCCCCCCAGACTGGGAGTGAGCCAGAGCTCCCGAATCAGTTGTTCCTTTACCCTATCCTGTCTGAGTGAAGAACAGATGCCCTCAGGCGACCTACATGAAGAGGTGGGGCCACATCCAAAGCTAAATCACGGGAACTGTGCAAAGAAAGAAGAAAAAGGGAAATCTGTCCCAGCAGCCTCAGAATCAGCAGATTAAATCTCCACAAACAACTTGATGTACCCTGCGTCTGCAAAATACCTGAATATACAATGAATCATCCAAAATTGAGGAGATGGACTTTGCGAACAAGATGTTATTACTTTTTCCACTTTTCCTCTTTTTCTGAGTGTGTATGTATGCTTCTGTGTGAGATTTTGTCTGTATAGCTTTGCTTTCACCATTTGTCCTAGGGTTCGGTCCGTCTGCTTTTCTGATTTTTTTGTTTGGTTTTTTACTTAAAAAATTTTATTCTTAATTATTTTTTTCTTATTTTAATATCTTTTTTCATTTACTTTATTTTATTACCTTTTATCTCTTTCCTTCTTCCTTTCTTTTTCTTTCTTTCTTTCTTTCTTTCTTTCTTTCTTTCTTTCTTTCTTTCTTTCTTTCTTTCTTTCTTTCTTTCTTTCTTTTTCTTTCCACATTTTCCCCCTTTTATTATGAGCTGTGTGGACGAAAGGCTCTTGGTGCTCCAGGCAAGAGTCACTGCTGTGCTTCTGAGGTGAGAAAACCAACTTCAAGACACTTGTCCACAAGAGACATCCAGGTTCACGTAATATCAAATGGCAAATGTCTCCCAGAGATCTCTGTCTCAACACCAAGACCGAGGTTCACTTAACGAACACCAAGCTGCAGTGCTAGACACCCTATGCCAAACAAATAGCAAGACAGGAAAACACCACCACCCATTAGCAGAGAGCCTGCCGAAAATCATAATAAGTCACAGACTCCCCAAAGCACACCACCAGACGTGGATGTGCCCACCAGAAAGACAAAATCCAGCCTCATCCACCAGAACACAGACATTAGTCCCCTCCACCAGGAAGCCAACACAACCCACTGAACCAACCTTAGTCACTGGGGCCAGACACGAAAAGCAATGGGAACTATCAACCTGCAGCCTGCAAAAGGAGACCCCAAACACAGTAAGATAAGCAAAATGGGAAGACAGAAAAACACATGGCAGATGAAGGAGCAAGATAAAAACCCACCAGACCAAACAAAGAGGAAATAGGCAGTCTACCTGAAAAAGAATTCAGGATAATGACAGTAAAGATGATCCAAAATCTTGGAAATAGAATACAGAAAATGCTGCAAACATTTAACAAGAATGTAGAAAAACTAAAGAGGAAAGAAGCAACAATGAACAGCACAATAAATGAAATTAAGAATACTCTAGAAGAGATCAGTAGCAGAATAACTGAGGCAGAAGAACGAGTAAGTGACCTGGAAGGTAAAAAAGTGCAAATAACTACTGCAGATCAGAATAAAGAAAAAGAAAAGAACTGAGGACAGTCTCAGAGACCTCTGGGACAACATTAAAATCACCAACATCCGAATTAGGGAGGGTCCCAGAAGACGAAGAGAAAAAGAAAGGGACTGAGAAAATATTTGAAGAGATTATAGTTGAAAACTTCCCTAATATGAGAAAGGAAATAGTTAATCAAATACAGGAAGCACAGAGAGTCCCATACAGGATAAATCCAAGGAGAAATATGCCAAGACATATATTAATCAAACTATCAAAAATTAAATACAAAAAAAATATATTTTTTGCAATACGCGGGCCTCTCTTTTGATCTCTCCCATTGCAGAGCACAGGCTCTGGACGCACGGGTTCAGCGGCCATGGCTCATGGGCCCAGCCGCTCTGCAGCATTTAGGATCTTCCCAAACCAGGGTACAAACCTGTGTCCCATGCCTTGGCAGGTGGACTCGCAACAACTGTGCCACCAGGAGAGCCCCAAAGAAAATACATTAAAAGCAGCAGGGAAAAGCAACAAATAACACACAAAAGAATACCCATAAGGTTAACAGTCTGATTTCTCAGCAGAAACCCTACAAGCCAGAAGGGAGTGGCAGGACATACTGAAAGTGATGAAGGAGATAAACCTATAACCAAGATTACTCTACCCAGCAAGGATCTCACTCAGATTTGATGGAGAAATAAAAACCTTTACAGACAAGCAAAAGCTGAGGAATTCAGCACCACAAAACAAGCTTTACAAAAAATACTAAAGGAACTTCTCTAGGCAAGGAACACAAGAGGAGGAAAGGACCAAGAATAACAAAGCAAAAACAATTAAGAAAATGCAAACAGGAACATACATATCGATAATTACCTTAAATGTAAATGGATTAAATGCTCCCACCAAAAGACATCATCCAAAATGAAAATAATGAAACACAAGCTTTAAATGATATATTAAATAAGATGGATTTAATTGATATTTACAGGACATTCAATCAAAAAAAACCAGAATACACATTTTTCTCAGGTGCTAATGAAACATTCTCCAGGATAGACCATATCTTGGGTCAAGCCTTGGTAAATCAAGTCTTCATAAATTTAAGAAAATTGAAATGTTATCAAGTATCTTTTCCGACGACAATGCCATGAGACTAGATATCAATTACAGGAAAAGATCTGTAAAAAATACAAACACATGGAGGCTAAACAATACACTACTTAATAATGAAGTGATGACTGAAGAAATCAAAGAGGAAATAAAAAAATACCTAGGAAAAAATGACAATGGAGCCACGACGATCCAACACCTATGGGATGCAGCAAAAGCAGTTCTAAGAGGGAAGTTTTAGGAATACAATCCTACCTAAAGAAACAGGAAACATCTCAAATAAATAACCTAACTTCGCACCTAAAGCAATTACAGAAAGAAGAACAAAAAAATCCCGAAAATTAGCAGAAGGAAGGAAATCATAAAGTTCAGATCAGAAATAAATGAAAAAGAAATAAAGGAAATGATAGCAAAGATCAATAACACTAAAAGCTGGTTCTTTGAGAGAATAAACAAAATTGAAAAACCATTAGCCCGACTCATCAGGAAAAAAAGGGAGAAGAATCAAATCAATAGAATTAGAAATGAAAAATGAGAAACAACAACTGACACTGCAGAAATAGAAAGATCATGAGAGATTACTACAAGCAACTCTATGCCAATAAAATGCACAACCTGGAAGAAATGGACAAATTCTTAGAAATGCAAAACTGCTGAGACTGAAAAAGGAAGAAATAGAAAATATGAACAGACCAATCACCAGCACTGAAATTTAAACTGTGATTAATACTCTTCCAACAAACAAAAGCCCAGGACCAGATGGCTTCACAGGCGAATTCTATCAAACATTTAGAGAAGAGCTAACACGTATCCTTCTCAAAGTCTTTGAAAATATAGCAGAGGGAGGAACACTCCAAAATTCATTCTATGAGACCACCATAACCCTGATACCAAAACAGGAAAAGGATGTCATAAAGAGAGAAAACTACAGACCAATATCACTGATGAACATAGATGCAGAAATCCTCAACAAAATACTAGCCAACAGAATGCAACAGCAAATTAAAAGGATCATACACCATGATCTAGTATGCTTTATTCCAATAATGCAAGGATAGTTCAACATATAAAAATCAATAAATGTGATACACCATATTCACAATTTGTAGGAGAAAAACCATATGATCATCTCAGTAGACGCAGAGAAAACTTTTGACAAAATTCAACACCCATTTTTGATAAAAAAAATATCCTGCAGAAAGTAGGCATAGAGGGAAATTTCCTCAATATCATAAGGCTGTATATGACAAACTCACAGCCAACATTGTCCTCAATGGTGAAAAACTAAAACCATTTCCACTAATATCAGGAACAAGACAAGGTTGCCCAGTCTCACCACTGTTATTCAATATAGTTTTGGAAGTTGTAGCCATCAGAGAAGAAGAAGAAATAAAAGGAATCTAAATCGGA